>NW_027192221.1:150396-201413 GCF_041956535.1 Calcarisporiella thermophila
CCATCGTTATCTGCGGTCACGTCGATTCCGGAAAGTCGACCACCACCGGTCGTCTGCTCTTCGAGCTCGGCGGTATTCCTGAGCGTGAAATGGAAAAGCTGAAGCAGGAGGCTGACCGTCTTGGCAAGAGCTCTTTCGCCTTCGCCTTCTACATGGACCGTCAGAAAGATGAGCGTGAGCGTGGTGTGACCATTGCCTGCACCACCAAGGAGTTCTTCACAGACAACTGGCACTACACCATCATCGACGCCCCCGGCCACAGGGATTTCATCAAGAACATGATTTCCGGAGCCGCCCAGGCTGATGTCGCCCTCCTCATGGTGCCCGCCGACGGTAACTTCACCACCGCCATCCAGAAGGGAGACCACAAGGCCGGAGAAATCCAGGGCCAGACCCGCCAGCACGCTCGTCTCCTCAACTTGCTCGGTGTCAAGCAGCTCATTGTTGGTGTCAACAAGATGGACTCCGACACCGCCGGCTACAAGGAGGAGCGCTATAACGAAATCCGCGACGAAATGAGGAACATGCTTGTCAAGGTCGGATGGAAGAAGGAGTTCGTCGAGCAGTCCGTCCCCATCATCCCCATCTCCGGTTGGGTTGGTGACAACTTGCTCAAGAAGTCCGAAAAGATGCCCTGGTGGAAGGGTCAGGAGGTCGTCAAGGCCGACGGCTCCAAGGTCAAGGTTGAGACCCTCCTCAACGCCTTGAACGACATGGCCTCCCTCCCCGCCCGCAAGGACGACGCTCCCCTCCGTCTCCCCGTCTCCGGTATCTACAAGATCAAGGGTGTCGGTGACGTTATTGCCGGACGTGTCGAGCAGGGTGTCCTCGTGCCCAACTCTGAGGTTGTCTTCCTCCCCACCCACACCGCCGCCAACCCTTGCGTTGGTAAGGTCTTCACCATCGAAATGCACCACAAGCGTTTCGAGAAGGCCCACACCGGTGACAACGTCGGTATGAACGTGAAGAACTTGGACAAGAACAACATGCCCCGCACTGGTGACGTCATGGTCCTCAAGTCGGACACCACCCTCAAGCCCGTCAAGAACTTCACCGCCCAGATCCAGACCCTCGACATTCCCGGAGAGGTCAAGCCTGGATACTCCCCCATCGGTTTCGTCCGCTGCGGTCGCTCCGCATGCAAGATGATCTCCATCAAGTGGAAGATCGGCAAGGAGACTGGCCGCAAGAAGCTCGAGAACCCCCACTCCCTCAAGGCCAACGAGGCCGCCGAGGTCGTGTTCGAGCCCATCCAGCCCCTCGTCGTCGACACCTTCCAGAACTGCGAGGGTCTCTCCCGTATCGCCTTCTTGGACGGAAACACCGCTGTCATGTTGGGCAAGGTCGTTGCTGTCGAGCACAAGTAAACCGTTTTCTTTTTCCATTCTTCTGAAGTCGGAAGTCATTTGATTGGCATTTTTTTGGGAGTAAATAAAAAAAAACTATGTTATAATAGAAATAAAAATTAAAAATTTCTAATAAGTTGAAGTTTTTGTTGGAAGCATTTGGCGCGTTTAGTTTTCTGAATCCTTCTCTCATCCTCTTTAATGTAGTTGCTTTCTGTCCCCTTTCACCAAGCAAACAATAAAATAAAAAATATATATATATCTATTTTGCGCCTCTCCGTGTGCGCTAAGACCGCGTGAACCGGCCCTGGTAAAGACCGATGCCCAATCCCACCCCGACGAAACCATTGTGAGATGATGCTAAAAGTAAACAATATCAGCTTCACAAACGCGATATTCTGTGGGCTTTGGATGAGAAAGGGTGAGCAAGCAGAAAAGCCAGATGGTTGGGACCGAGATTTAACCCAGTATCACGTATCGCTTCCTCCTTTTTGTATTACTGCCAATTGAGCCATGCCACCTAGTGTGGAATATGACTTTCTCCGTATCGACTATTTGCGCGCTCCCGCCTTGCCCCTATCGTTGTTCCTTAATGGCCATGAACGGCTGCCCTCTGGTGATGCAGGTTTCCAACACGACGGCCCGCTCTCATAAAATAAAATAAAGTCAAGAATCGAGGTGTATCGGGCAGAAGCACGTTCCTAGGAAGGAGCGGATCACATTGATGGCCACCAGAGCAGATCCTTTGACAAACCTTGGAATACAGCCTTTGATCGGCTATTCCAAACACAAAACGTGCAGGCTTTAACTTTTTTTTTTCAGTTGTTGTTTATAAGCAAGGCTTCCAAATTTGAAATTCGGCCCAAAGGCACTCTTTTCCTCCTTAAATGGGTCATGCTTAAGAAGAGTTGGATACGGTCAAGAACGGGGTTAGAGTTTATATCTTGGGCTTCAGCTGGTGTCAACCACAAATAAACACACAGGTTGAAACTTTGGTAGCAATGACTGTCGACTAGCAGTGAGGGGGGTAGGCAAGCAGGCTACATTGTGGCCAACGTTACATTTTCTGACGGGCTTGCACGGTCCTCCGGCTGCTCACTGACCAAGACATGGAAAAATGCTTGGGAAGGGAGAGGCTTTTCAAACCTCTGGTTTATTAAAGGTTTCAGTCCTCCTTCGCTTGGCCATTGGAGGCTATGGGCGATCAACATCGACCCCAAAGACCTTTGTTGAGCGGTTGCAAGGAATTCCATATATTTACGGGCAGAAAAACCAGCTTTCCTATATTATTATTAAGGGGGATTTTTGCATTGTATCCATAGAATATATACAGAAACCAAGAATGTAAAAATCGAGGGGAGGGTAGGAAAATAGGTACCAAGGAAGTGGAGAAAACTACAAATATCAAGGAGGAAAAGAAGACATACATCATTCAAACATATTAGAAGAGATAGAGTAACTAACAAAAGCAAAGCGCAAGTACTTCCTCTTCCCCTATCCCCTCCCCTCCCCTCTCCTCCTCCCCTTTCAAGGAAGACACAAAACAAATATTACACAGTCGAAAGGGATCGACAAGGAGGGGAATGATTAAAAGGGGGGGGGATATAACATAACAAAACAAGCACGGAATGAAACGCAGGCAAACCCAGAGCATATCAAATGTATAACCAGACGATAAATAGAATAAAACAACCCGAGGCAAAAAAAAAGGCACGCCCTTTTGTCATTCTAGCTCTCCTTCGAGGACTTCAGCGCGCGGGAACAGCCGCCCGTTTCGATCCGCAGATGCCGGTTGAGCGCGTCCTGCCGAGCAAAGGCCTTTCCACAGTTCTTGCAAGAGTAGGGGCGCACGCCGCTATGCAGCTTATAGTGCCGATTGCGGTCGTGCTGGCGTGAGAAGGCCTTGTCACAGCCGGGATGCGAGCACTGGAAGGGCCTCTCCATGGTGTGGGTGCGGAGGTGCGAGCGAAGGTTGTAGGGGCGGGTGAAAGTTTTGTCGCAGCCAGAGACGCTACAGCGGTAGGGGCCGCCCTTGGCGCGCTTGGACGGAGAGCCTGGGGAGGTGCGAGGGAGAGAGAACTGCAGGACCCCGTGCATGGGCTGCGCCGTGGACGGGAGGATGTAGGCGGGCTTTGGCGACCCGGCGGAGGACGAGGCGTTAATCCGCGGGGGGGGAGGGTAGGGAGTGAGGGTGGAGCGGGCGGTGGAGGGACTAGAGTCGGCGGGGTCGGGGCCTGTTTTTGGAGAGGGGGAATGGGGCTTGGAGGTGGGCTGAAGGTCCTGGGCCGCGACAAAATTGATCACCAGGGCAGGATCGAGCGGCAGCTTGACGTCCTCGGGGCCGGGGCTTACAAGGGAGGGGCTGTGCTGAGCGGGGCCCATCTCGGAGATGTTGGACGAGACCACAGGGGGGGACGACACGTAGCCCTCCATCGGACGAAAGTCGGCGGGCATGCTGCTGTCGTTCAGCTGGGGCAGCAGTGCAAGCATCTCCATGCCCATCATCGAGTCCTCAAAACTCGATCGGGGGAAGAGATAGGGGTCGCAGCTCGGCTCGAGATCACCCTCCCACCCGCGGGCAAGCAGGGCGCCGTCACCACCGGGCTGGCCGACGGCGATGTCCGCGGGCGGCAGCTCCAAAGCATTGGCGGGAGTGGCAAGCGCGGAGGAGTCGGTCAGCGCAGGGCTCGGATACACAATGGGCTCGTTGGGTCGTCGCAGCGAGGAGGGGGAGGAATTGAGCAGGAACGGGCTCAAATAGGAGAGTGCGGCGCTTGCATTGGCAGAGACCGAGGACGAGGGGGGAGTCAAGAGCATGGTGAAATTGGGGGAGGAATTAGAGGGGGAGGCGGAGAAAGGCGGCACACTAGGATCTAACGCGTTGATGTCGCGTTCCTCGCATGAGGTTGGCCGCTGGGGATGGGGATGGGGATGCAGAGGTTCATGCTGATGCTGGCGAAGACCTTCGGGATGGGATTGGAGCTGGAGAAGGAACGACTCCATTGAAGAGTGCTGTTCGAATGGCGGGGCCGCTGGTGCTTAGTCCGGAGGTTGTGGGGTCTTCTTTAGGAGCGCGATCTTGGGGAAGAATTGTGATGGCGAGGAGAATCCGCACACGCTACGTGGTGGAGACAGAGGAAACAAAAGGGAAGCGTCGGAGCGCGCGGGATTCTTTATATTTGTAAGGAAAGATCAATGTTAACCCTGCGCGGCCCTCCGGCGCCGGGCATTGGTCGACCGGTTTTGTTCATTCAAGGAGCATAAGTCCTCTCTTGCACCAGTTTCAGTCGACTCCCTCCGAGCTCAGTCCGATTTAACCTTAATTTTTGGCCCAACGAATTTGCGCCCGGAGAAAACAGAAAACACCGCAGAGAACTCTATCCGGCGCCAATGGGGAAATTGGGTGCCGATCCGTTGGGAGAGCGGAAGAATCCCGCTCCTCTACCTTCTTTGTGCTCCATTCAGACCGGATTTCCGCCCCCTCGACCCACACTCCTGGCCGTCGCCAGCGAGACAGCCGTCAACGCAATCCCGGCATGTGGCTCCCCCCGCAGTGCGGCCGCCCGCGATCGCTGGCCGCGTCGCCCGCCCGTCCCCCCCTCCACCGGATTCTTTTCTCCTTGCGCCCCCGTTCGCTTCTTCCCCCTTCACTGCTTGCTCCTCTTCCAGCTTCCCTCTGCTCTATCTTGTGCTCTTCGGGGCCCAGATTCCTCCGCTCTGGCAAGCTTTTTTATTGCGCATGCGGAACGTCTATGCCTAAATAGGCGCACCCGCCACAGAGCCACAATCCATGCCATCTAATCCCTCATGCCACAACCCTTTTGTGTTGCGCCGAGAAGGCGAGCCATGCTTTGTCATTGGGCAAGGACCTCGTCCAAGCACTAAAATCTAGCTTGTTTTCTCTCCAGCGCGTGTTTTCCCCAAATCTTCTCACTGTATAGGAGAGGAGAAAAGAAAACCGTACCCTTTTGTTTAACTTAATTAAGGGAGGAAAGCTCAAGCAACCCGGTTGAGAGGCTGCGTCACTTTGGATACAAAAAAAAAAAAGCTCTGCAATGCGGGGCCGTTTCTCTTTGGCGGAAATGCCCCGGTTCGGAGTGTAAAGAAGGCTAACTTGAGGCTCTGAACATTGTTCCGAGAGGCCACAGGATAAGCTCGTCCAGCTTGCGTGGGGGAGGGCCAGAATGGGATGTGCAGAGAGCACTGGGTTTGATTGGAAGAGGATCTGGGGCATGGGAGGGGAGCTGAAAAGGTTTGACGGAATAAGAGAGCGGGAGAGGGTGGCTTGAGAGCCTTGACAGCATTGGCCGTTTTGAAATTGGCCTTGAGGTTGATGGGGAGAGAAGGTGGGCCGAGTGCGTGCTCGGGAAGCCCCGAGCTGGGGTGAAGAGTCTGGTGGAAACGCAAGGGGGGAAGCGCGGCAGCGGCGAGTGTGTTTGCGTGTGGGAGAAAGCACCGGTGCTTGGCAAGGCGCTAGAGCTTTTGCCAAGCATGGCCCGAGATGTTGATGAGGCCGCTGAATAGGGTGCGTCCATCTCATGCCCTTCTCTAGGCCGATTTTCGTTATGGTCCTACGCGCGCGGCAGCTACGTCATCGTGTTCATCCAGAAGCGCTTTGTGGTTGGATTTGTCATAGTGTGAGGGGGGAACGGCATATTCGTACTACGCGCGTGGTTGCGCTAGAAGGTTAAGCTTCGCGGAAAGAAATGTTCCATGGTCACTGTAGAAAAAATAATGCACCGTTATGAAAGAATGGCTTGATAAGGAGATATTATTTCTCGGGGTTGTCCTACCAGCCAGAACTGAAGAGGGCCACCTCTCTGTGCTACTAGGATTAATAATACAAGGGAGCTCGCCATCACCCCACTCCATGGTCCGGAAGGAGCAACCTCTGACATCAGCTGAGTTAGCGAGGGAGAGGTGGGGAATTAACTCGTGCCGAAAAAGATGCAAGGGGTTTAGGCAGCCGGGCGGAAAGGAAATACAACAAGCTCTAGCGGCAGGAGAGCCCGCCGGTCACGTGCGGTCCAAATGGATAAGGAGTGTTCATTTCGAGAGAGGATGCTAATTATAAAATCTACGGCAGAGATGGTTATTAAAAGATCTTAGGTTAAGCTGAATCCGGTTTATGCTGGATCTTCTACAGAAAGAGAGAGAGCGAAGAAGAGAGAGGCAAACGATGAATAAGCTCAATCATGCAGGAGGATGCTCTGACGGGCTTGCACTTATGACGTACAGATGCCAGCGATGGTTTAGCAACAAGGGCTGGGTGGCGAAACTCTAACATCCTGTTGGAAAACGAGCATGGCCGCCTATTTGTAGTTAGCGCGGGGCCACTAGTCAGATGCCCTCATGGAGGGATATTGGGGGGCAAGAGAGGAAGGAGGTGAGGGTCGTTACGGAGCTCTCAACGATAGGATCGCTTTGAGGTTGCTTATAGCCATGTCCAGGGGGTAGCTTTGTCATCGCTCTCTACCAAGGATGGATTATATTCTGGCACTCCACCAGCTGACCCAGCATATCCTGCCGTAGCTGTAGTATTAGTAGTGTTCGTGGCGTGGTTCGGGAAGGAGAGACACGAGTCTAGATTATACGCTATAAGAGCAATCTGAAAAGCCTGCTGAATGAAGCTTAATAGAATGGGGGGAAACGCTCTGTGGGTGGCTTACTGAAGGCTTGGCAAGAATCGGTTCTGATCGACATCCCCTCGGATGGGAGGTCAGATTCCCCAGCCATCGGGCAAGTTGAAATCGAGATTCAATTTTCAGTGAGCGCGATTGAAATCCAAACCTTCAAAATCCCATCCATAACATTCTGTTTTGGGCTAAGCGTTACTCCAGAATTCTGATATTTTCACCCGACCACTATCATGTTTTTTTTTTCGCCTTTTTTCCCGGCTCTCGAAGCATTGCGGTTTGATTTTGCTCGAGAGGCAGCTAGTCTAAATATCCTCAATACGCATCGCACATCTTGGTTTGTCTCGTCCTCCACTGCACGCTTGCCGCTTATGGTTTTTAGGGAAGGCGGCTATTAACACTGGATGACCTCTGCGTCTCAATTTGTCTCTAACGCGACACGCCTCGCCACCCTCTCGCCACCCCTGCCTCCCTCCTCGGAGAGCAGCATCCACGCCGACAGGATGATCCCGCCCTTCTCTTATACTCTGCATTACGAACTAGTCCCCTCTTCCCCTTCTGTCCTAACGGTAAGGGACGGAGGGCGAGATCGGTGGAGATTGGAGCAAACGTGTTTGCGATGCACGGATGGGGCCGTGGTGTGGGAGATGGCCGAGGACATGGAGCCTGTGGCTGAAGATGGCAATGGTGCGGCGGCCCACGGGTGGTGGGTGAGAAGCAAATCCGGGAGGAAGCGGGTCTTTCTACAAGGGGAGGCCGGGGGAATCCGCTTCGAGCTGGAGGGGAAGGTCTACTCGTGGAAAGAAAACTCAATCGTGGGTGAACCGCCGTTACGCGTTTCCCATGGTATGCGGGCAGCATCTCCTATAGACCATGGCCGAACACAAGGGCGTGGCCCTCCAACAGAGATGGTGTGCATGGACGAGGGGAACACAAGGAAAATCGCGGAGTGGAAGCGGGGGGAGTTTGTGGTCGAGGCTGCCATTGCGGAAACGGTCCTCTTGGAGCTGTTGCTGTATAGTGCCGTGGTGGCTTTGATCCATATCCACTCCGAAAGGGCCCTTGCCGGCTTGAGGGATGAGGACGGGGAGGCATCCGTCGACGAGGCCGAGGTGAGGCCGAGTCTCTCCTCCTATGCAGAAACCTTGGCTAGCTACACCACCTCTGGGAGTCTGGAGTTGGTGAACCAATGGCCCCTGTGCTGCTGTGAGACGCCGGGGCTGTCCTGCTGCTTGGACGAGGGCTGGTGCGGAGCGTGTGCCTATCGCATTCGCAAATGCTGTATTATACTCTGAGGGTGATCCCCTCCAGAGAGGAGCAGAGTTCCATCGTTTCTTGTATTTATAAATAAGCTCTTTGTATCGTGTTTTGCTTTTATCCGCTCATTTGCTATACCCCTACTTCTGTACGTTTCCAATGTTCCAATAGTCAATCAATAAACAGGCTGCTAAGGGGGCAAATGGAATGGGCCCCCACGCAGTTATGTATTTACAATAACATATCCACCCCTACCGCCATTAAAAAACTACACTAATAATTACAATACAAGCCATTTTGGAAAGAAAACACACTAAAGAATGCTGAAAAAAAAATAAAAAATTCGCTTTTGAGGGTGATGCGTTTAGATAATTATATATATAGATGTAGATGGATGGAAGTAGCCATGGCGCTTCCATTTACCGCATCCAACCTAACGGCATCAAGGGTGGGTCGTGCTTCGCCCGTTTTTGAGCGTTCATCCTCTCGATGTATATTTGGGTGATATCGGCTAGCGGAACCCTTGCTTGGACCGCGCTGTTCCGCTTCTTCTTGGGATGGTGGAGGACATTAACGTAGTGACCTCTACATGCATCCCAGTTCTCTTTGTTGCCATCGAGGGCAGTGTCGCATGGAGATGGTGGCAAGCGATGGGCGCAACGGCGCGTGTAAGGAGCAGCTCGCTGCTCCTTGCGCCTTGTTGATTTACCGGTGTGCAGATGCACCGATGTTGATTTTACGGGGGAGGATGCGGGACGCGCGGGGAGACTGAGGAGCGTGGGTGCTGGGCATTGAGCGGGAAGGAGCGCCAAGAGCGAGTCCGAGTTAAGGAAAGAACTTGCCAACATGATGTGCCCGAATAGAGTATATTTCAATGGAAGAGGAGAAGGAAAGGGAGGAAGAAGATTCAATTAGGGTTGCTCTTGAGCAAAGCGGAATAAAAAAATAACGTTTTGGATTTCAGAACGCTGACGGGATGTGATTCATGGGGGGTAATGAGGTTGGGGACAATGTAAAACAAGGATGGTTGCTACAGTGGATAAAAAGAAGCAGTCGAGTCACAGGCAGGGTCAAAGGGAACAATGCCGGTGGCCGTGATGGAAGTGAGGAGGAAAGCAAGAAGTGGCATCCCGGTCCATCTTCCCCCCCGCTCTTTTATCTCACAGGACTTTGATGACGTCTTTGTGGCAGCAAGCGAAGAGGGTGAAAAAAAAATTTCGCGACTAATAGCAAATTGCAATTTCCTTATTTGCACGCCTTTTTTCGTAAAGAAAACGAGGTTGTGACTGCACCACGCGACATTTTCGTGTTGTGCAGTCACGACGGCCGGCGTTGATTTGCGAGCTGGCCCAGCCAAAGCCCTATGGAGACACGGCTCCAGGATTTTTCTGTTTTCGCAGAGAAGAGAAACTTTAATCTTTGTGAGGCCGGCAATGCAGCCCATCCTCAGTACTAGCGGAAGTTCTAGGTAGTATAACAAGTGTATCACTAAAAAACGATAAAAGAGAAAATGGGAAAAAAAAAAGGACAACACAGAACAACACATGGTACAACAAAAACAAAAACCTTAAGAATGGAAGTTAGTTCCGTCGGTCGACGCCTTCACGTAGCCCGCTCGGATCACCCAGTCGCCGAACTTCTCCCCCTCCTCGCGCTCCGTTGCGTACCGCTTGAGCATCGGCCCTAGCTCGCGGATGATCTCCTCCTCGCGGATGCTCTCGCGGTAGAGCTTGTTCAATCGCTGCCCATAGTGGCCGCCGCCCAGGTACATGTTGTACGCCCCCGGCGCCTTCCCCACAAATGCAATCTCGGCGACGTAGGGCCGAGCGCACCCATTGGGACAGCCCGTCATGCGGATGGTGATGGCATCGTCGCGAAGGCCGGCCTCCATCACGAGATCCTCGACCTTAGACACCAGCACCGGCAGGTACCGCTCGGACTCGGCCATCGCAAGTCCGCACGTCGGGAGGGCGACGCACGCCATCGAGTTCAGTCGCAGCCCCGTGTAGTCCAGGTTGTCGAGGCGGTACTCGGCCAGCAAGGCCTTGATCGTGTCGACATCCTCGGACGCAATGTTGCCGATCACTAGGTGTTGGTTTGGGGTGAGCCGGAAATCGCCCTTGTGCACCTTGGCGATCTCCCGCAGCCCCGTCTTGATGCGGTGGTCAACGGAATCGTGCACGCGCCCATTCTCGATGTACATACCGAAATGCCACTTGCCATCCGCCCCCTGGGTCCAGCCGTAGCGATCGGTGTTGGTGTCCAGCGTGAAGGGCCGGGCCGCCTCGAAGGAGTACCCCAGGTACTTCTCCACCTCGGCGCGGAACCACTCGACCCCGCGGTCGTCGATCGTGTACTTCAGGCGCGCGTGCTTGCGATTGGTCCGGTCGCCGTAGTCACGCTGCACGAGCATGATCTTCTCGGCGACATCGATCGCGTGCTCCTTGCGGCAGAAGCCCAGCATCCGCCCGACCTGCGGGTACGTCTTCTTGTTCCCGTGGGTCATGCCCATGCCGCCCCCCGCAAGCACGTTGTAGCCGACGAGCTTGCCGGCCTCAGCGATGGCAATGAAGCCGATGTCGTGGGCGTACGCATCCACGTCGTTATCGGGTGGAACCGTGATGACGATCTTGAACTTTCGCGGGAGATAGGTCGGGCCGTAGAGGGGCTCGTAGTCCTGCACGGCATTGCCGGCCACCGGCTTGTCCTCGACCCAAATCTCGTGGTAGGCGGTTGTGTTGGGCGTCAGGTGCTGCGTCAGCCTGCGGCTGAAGTCGTAGACCTCATGGTGCAGGTGGGACACGCGCGGGTTGACGCTGCACATGACGTTGCGGTTGACATCGCCGCACGCAGCCAGCGTGTCGAGCAGGTTGCGGTTGATCTCGCGGATGGTTTGCTTGAGGTTGCTCTTCAGCACCCCATGGAACTGGAAGGCCTGTCGCGTGGTAAGCTTGAGGGTGTTGTTGGCGTACCGCGTCGAGATCTCGTCCATGGCCAGCCATTGCTCGGGGGTCGACACCCCTCCCGGCACACGCACGCGCACCATGAAAGAATAGGCCTTCTCCAGGCCCTGACGTTTGCGCTCCTCGCGCAGGTCACGGTCATCCTGCATGTAGGTGCCGTGGAACTTGAGGAGCTTCATCGCGCCCTCGGTCACGTACGTGGTGTTGGGATCGGCCATCTCTTGTGCTATGGTCCCCCGCTAATGAGTAGTAGAAATAATAAAGGAATGAGTCCGGGCGTTAGTAAAAGGTGTGTCCTGATGAGAAGGTGAAAAATGTGAGAGAAAAACATGAAGCAAACGCGTACCAAAAAGTTGCTGTTGCGCTTATGATCATCGTCTGTGTATTTGGGAACGTCTTCGTCCGCGGCGGCGGTATCCACGCCCAATGCCTTCCACAGCTGGGGCTCCCAAGCGGCTAACCCGGTCTCGAAGCCATCGGGATCTTGGTCGTCGCCCAGGCCAATGTCGCACAGCGGGGTAGCACCCAGCCCCTCCAGCTTGGCATCCACCAGTCGAGCGGGGCGATTGTAGTAGATCCTATCCTCCGGAAGAGGCCAGTAGTGGCTATCGCCCAGCCCGAACACGGCATATTTCGTGTCGGCGAGGTTGAGGTCCCCGGCGGTTTTGTCGTTGAGTACCTTCCAAAATTCGCGCGAATTTTGCGGGAACTCTCCTTGTCCTGCCGTCGAGGTGACGATGACCACGTTTGGCTCGGAGGCGAGGTCCGCGACGTCCGAATAGTCGTCCATGGCCATGAGGCGGGTGCGAAGCCCACGAGCTTTGCCGCGCATCGCCAGCTTTTTGGCAACCCCCTCTGCATTCCCATTATCCGACCCAAACAGGAACACCACGGACGCCCCATTTGCGGAGAGTCCGCCAATCAGTCGGGCATAATCCTCGCGCGCCTTGCGTTTGAGCTCCTCGTGGCGGCGGGCCACGTCCGACTCGAGCGAGGACACCAGGGCCTTGGAGAATTCAGGGGACTCCTTGACGAGGAGGGAGAGGTGGTTCTCACGATCAAGGAAGGCTTCGAGGTCACGCTTGATGCGCGGCGACTCGAGGGAAAATGGATCCTTTCCTTCGGCTTCCAGTGCCGGATTCCATCGGTAGAGGGGCCAGGCGCCAGAGTCAACCGCACGCTTCGTCTCCTGAAGAGCCGCAAGAGGAGATGGGTGCGGTTCATCCTGCGAGTCTAGCTGGGGCAGATACGCCAATATCACGGACGGCCCAGGGTACGCATCTGCTTCCATCATCGCATTCAGCACCCCAGTATAGGAGGAGTAGATGGCAACCGAGGCAACATACACCGATCCATAGTTCATCGCATACAACCCCACGTCCTTTTTGCGCTTCTCCACCGGCACCGGTTGCGAATAGGGGGTGGTGTCGATGAGGAGGAGGTTGATGTTCTCTCCGGAGGCGATAACATGATGCACCCCGGATTGTCCCAGGTCGTGTGCCCAAGAATCGGATCCGATCAGCCAGCTCGTGCTCGGCTTCAACCAGGAGCGTTCTCTGCTGAGCTCGGAGTGAGGGAGATGCTCATCCAGCAGCTTCTCAACGTCGCTCACCAGGGCCGATAGCTTGCGAGAGCGGGGATCTTTTCGCAAAATTAGCCATTCTGAGAGCGCTTTGTGCAGCGGCTCGGCAAGAGTGGTGTCCGTTTTTAGGACATTCGCAACCTTGCGAGCATACTGCTCACGCTTCTGGTGCTGTGCAAGGAGGCGACCGAAGCCGTACTCAGGGTTATTTTTGAGTGCGTCGTCTGCGTGTGGACCCCAAACATTGTCCGTGAGGACTCCGTTGGTGATATCGAGGCGCTCTCCGAATACTTGCGCAAGCATCTTAACATAGGGGGTCTCCAGCGGAAGTGTGGGCGGCTTGGTGTCCAGAGATGCGGTGGGACCAGTGGCAGCTGCGGCCTCGTCACTGGACTCAAGTGATGCCCAGGATTCTGGCACATCCACTAGGGTGAGATTTTCCGCCTTGTCGTCACCACCCAGGTAGTCCAATACGCGTCTTTTGCCCACGTCATCATTCGCGAAGTGAATATAGGCTAGGACGGATGCAACCGAGGTCTCATCCTTGGCGGTGTAACTGCTCACAAATAGGAGCGCCTTGCGTTGCGCAATGTTGCGACGAACAAGAGCGGGCAGTTTTCGATTTAGCTCGTCCACGTTAGCCTGGAGTGAGAAGAGCAGCACGACGCCGCCCTCACTGAGGGCAGAGAAAGAAACTGAGCTCGCAAAGGAGGGATCCACCAGGATAATGGCATTGGCATTCGATGTAATTAGAGACGGCAAATGTGGGGTATCTACTGGATGGCAACGGAGATGCGCTTGCTCATTAACTGAATATGTTTGGACAGCCGCTCCCTCCTCTCCGATCAAAATGGCATCGCGAATAGTGGCAAGCAGTGATTCCGATGCACCATAGATGATGGCCTGCTTTGCAGTCTCGGGTAAAACGTTAACAGGGGTCGAGGGAACCTCTAGCGTCTGGTAGCCATCACCCTCTAATTCGCTACTCCCAACTGCAAAACGCCGGTGGGGTTCATTAGAGCTAAGCTCATCGAATACGGCGCGCACCATAGCGGGCGAGAAATCCTGAGAGTCAACCCCATATCGTCCACTCACGACCAGTGGAATCTCTGCACTCCAGAGGCTTGCATTCTGAAAAGCGGCCACAACATCAAGGAATAAGGGGTTCCACGTGGAAGTGCTGTCTTCTGTGGGCTCTAATACCGCAACTTTTTTCACTGTTTTGGGCAATCTTTCCAAAAAGTGGTGTTCGGACCAGGGTCGATATAATCGCACCCTAAGTACACCCAGCTTCTCCTCCTTGGCTTGACGAACCACATGCTCTACCACTCTTGACCCGGCACCGATGGCCACCACCACACGCTCTGCATCTGGGGCGCCTGTGTATTCAAAGGGGGAGTAGCTTCTTCCGGTGACTTGGGCGAATTTTTTGGCGACTTGATCAAATGCATCATGAATGTTTGAGGCGCTCTCGGTGGGCTTCCCCTCTTTATAGCGTAGATAGGACGAGGTGGCCGGCTTACTTTCACGCCGTTCTGCGAGGCGGGCACGGTAGTTTTCCACCTCTTCTTCAGTCAGCAGTTTCAGAAGCGCATCTTTGGCGATAATTTCAGCGTCCACATATTCATGTGATACTCGCCGGCTATCATAAAAGTGCAGGAAGGGAGCGTCAGCTACGATCGATACCACCCGAGCAATCACGGATAGATCGTATGCTTCTTGAACAGAGGCTGAGCTGAGCAAAGCAAGGCCACTTTGCCTCACCGCCATTACTTGAGTGAAGTCGCCATATGAGGGCCCGGAGAGGTGATTTGCAGACACGTGCACCACTACCGCGGACTTGTCTGACGTAACTCGATATAGGTGGGGGATTAGGGGAATAAGGGAGTTGGAGTCGGCATGCACGCTGACGAGTCTGCCTTCTGCGAGGAGCGGATATATTTGCTCGAACACATCCGCGGTCGGCCCTTGACTCAAGACATTCACGGGTCGTCCAAGCACATTATTCTCCTGCGATACGGGCTGCGAGGTATGAGCTGCAAGCAGGGCAAAATCGTCGTTTAGTGAAAGGGTTGCGTGGTAGACGGCCGCTTCGCCGCTTATTAACCTGGAGCTTCTTTCACTTGTGGCGGGCATTCCTTTATCTGCATAGCCAGAAACAAAAAGAGGATGAGCAATTGCTCTAGAGGATTCCAAGCAATCTCATTGCTCACATTACCTACTAGTTTAAGTATAGAGGGGGGAGGAGTTATGGGTTGGGGAGGGGGGGGGATATTTTGTTTATTCTCGAGGACCAAACTGACTTATGCGTGTGAGCATACAGAGTTTCCTCAAAGATGCCACTTCAAGTTTTTATTACCCCGCTGGCACCTCATCTGTGACTGCAATTGCATCATTTCACGACCATGTGCGATCATCGGTGACTACGTTTTAATAGCAGTCCAAATTGTAAACAAGGAGGGTGGCCGAAAGTGGCAAAAGTCTTTTTGGTAGACCCGAACACATGAGTGCCGCTCGACATCATCTCTGCTCTCGGATCACGTTGAGCTTATTGACTCGAAGATTCATCCTCAATAATGCGGCCCCGGCCAATACTCGAAGTATCTGCTCCATTTTCCACCGGCATCGACGAGTATACCGCCTTTCATCTAATCATGTAATTCAACATATACATTCGATTAATACACATATACCACCACGCAATCCATCAGAGGTAGAGAAGAGCCCACTAGCGAATCCCGAAGACTTGAATATCGAGGATAGCGTTAGGTCAAAAGAGGAGAGGAGGAGAAAATACAACTCTCCCGAAGAGTTTTGGGATGCATATGGACGTATGCAGCGTGAAGGGAACTTTACTTCAGAATTCGACTACGATTTTTGTTGTGCGGCCCTTCAGTCCTTGAAAACCAAGAGGACAAGCCAGTCCCTACGACGGATGCGTGTTGTTTTCGAGAAATATAAGGAGCTCCTTAAAGCTGGTACAATTGTACAAAGTGATCCCCGCCCTTTTAATATTATGATGCACGCATACCACCTTTACGGAGATCTTGCGGCAGCACGCAACGTATTCGATGCGATGAAGGAGCATGCTGTGGAACCAAACATCGTGTCCTACAACACTCTAATGAACGCGATAACCAAGCTGGGAGATCCCGAGGAGGCAATACAATTTTTCAACAAGCTGCCCATGCCTGGCGATGTTTTCTCCTACTGCACACTGATTGATGCCTGTGCTACTCTGAAAGATTTCAAGCGAGCCACCGAATTTTTTGAGCGCATGCGTCGTGAAGGGGTTCAGCCCAACGCCGTCGTATTCAATGCTATCATTCATATTTGTTGCCAGCAGAATCAGCTTGCCCGTGCGATGACTGTGCTCAACGATATGCAACAACAAGGTGTGGACCCAAATGACATTACCTATGCCACCTTAATTCGTGCGCATTCCCTACGCGGTCTGCACAGCGACGTTGAACAGCTGTTGTCGGCGATGCAAAAGGCTGGTGTGACCCCGAATGCGGATACCTACATTGCAATTGGTATGTCCCCTCAAGAGGTGATCGCGGAGCTGGGCGGGGACCGGCTGAAGGTATCCGACTATAATTCTCTTCTTAGCATATGCATCAAGCGTCACCACGACTTCTCCCAAGCATTTGAAATTTTCCAAGCGATGCGTAGCCACGGCATTGCTCCGAACGTCCGTACCTATAACCTCCTTATTGACGCCAATATTAAGAGTGGACGGCGCGAGGAAGCGTTCAATCTTTTCCAGGCAATGCAGGCGGAGCATCTCGAGCCGGATGTGGTCACATACACGCAATTGTTGCAGACTTATGCGGACACCGCTGACCTGCGCGGAGCAATGAGCCTCTTTAAGCAAATGCAAGAGAAGGGCGTGAAGCCTAACATTGTGAGCTTCAACACTTTGCTCACGATCTCGACCCTGCAGAAAGATTTCGATCCAGAAATGCTGCGGATGCTTCATTCTCGGATGAAATACCATGGCGTTGCACTTGACCGCCGCAGCTATAATATTTTGCTCGCGGGCTATGCACGGGAGGTCTCGCAGCGAGCACTGAGCGACATCCGTCAAACCTATCGCGAGATGCGTCAAGCTAAAATCCCCCCCGACCATCTTACTTTTAGCATTATGATTCGGGCCCATCTTGCGGCCCGCCAGCCTCGAGAGGCAATGCAGCAATATACGAAAATGATGCGGTGGCGAATACGACCAGATGCGGACGTGGTCAATGATTTGATGGCAACATGGAGTCAAGCTGGGAATATTTCCCAGGTGCTGAGCCTATGGCATGATGCGAAGCGCATAGGAGTTCGACTCAACGAGGAGAGCTACGACATTATCCTTAAGGCATGCGAGCACCATGGTCACACTGAAACTGCCAAGGTAATAGCTCGTGAACTAGAGGACTCGCGATAGACATAGAAAAGGGCCAAATTCTTAGCGACTGATTTATACTTCATCAGAACATGTAAAATATGGCTTGATTTTATCATTAAAGGGCAAATTCTAATATACCCGGGTATACTAATTAATTACCGTTGAATTTGTTAATTACTGCAAAGTCGGTTAATTATTTTGTATTTTGTAACCGTAAACCGCAATAATAGAATATTGCTATCTCGTCAAATTAAAATTCTATCATGCACAGGCTGCGTGGGATCTTTGTAATCTATAATTGTTCATATTCCTTTTAAATATGGCTTCTCTCTCTATTTCATCCGATCTCCAATTGTCTCTGTTCAAAGATTGAGACGAAATGGACTCAATGAGGGGTAGAAATATCTGATTCTACGAATTCATTTTTCGTAATAAACAGGGCGTACAAGTAATCTTTGAATACGAGCTTGTAAAATACTGGTTCATTATACGCATAGATAAGGCACATTGGAAAGTATTGGGTCTTTTGTATTCTAGGAGCAAACTCCTAAAGTGATTTTTCACACACTGAAACAGTGATATCACTGTTACAATATTACTGTTCTGAGAGTAGATTGCTATCATTACTGGCTAGCAATAATTTGTGACAACCAATAGACCTATTAATTCCCAGCTTGAGACAAAGTTATGTCTTTGTCGAGGATAAAAGCATACTGGTCGTAGTCTATGTAACAGTCCTAGTTGGAATAAATGAGTATCTATGTTTATGAAAAGATGATAAGCAGTAAGAAATTATTAGAATGATACTGTTTACTCACTATTATCTTTTTTTTTGAGCTGATAACCCATCGAAACTATTAAGCAGAGTTACGCTATTGAAATTGACGATTAATTATTCAAAAAAATTAACCAACTTAGCAGTAATTAATCAACTTAGTGGTAATTAACGGGTATACCCGGGTACAAGTAATTACCTATTTTGGGTAATTATTTGTAGATTTGTACCTAAAATATTCTAAAATTTTATAATATGTATTTATAAACGATGACAAATCGATTCTAATTAAGATGCTCGTCATTTACTGTTTGTGGTACTAGCCGGTATACCCTGGAAAATAGGCAGTGAATCATATTTGGAGGTGGGGTAATAGGGTGATTTTTTAGCTGATGTATTATTAGTAATAGTAATTAACATGTCTTACCGTTTCCATTCCTCTAAATGCAATAGCATGATGCATTTGTTTTATTGAGGATATAAATTGCTCGATAAAAATCTCCATTTTTTTATTCAGTGTCACCAACTAGACAGACAATTCTTAAATCAAATGACAAAACCTATTGTTGTAGTAATTGGGGCCACTGGAGCGCAAGGTAGACCCTGAAAATAAATACGAAACTTATAGCATTTCCAATCCATTTGCTAAATCTTTTTGTCTCCCCTTGGATACTAGGTGGATCTGTTGCAAACGCACTCTTGAAAACCGGTGGGTATAATGTGCGAGCTATCACGCGAAATCCCAATTCGGAACAAGCAAAGCTACTTGCTTCACAGGGCGCCGAAGTTGTTAAAGGAGACGTTTCAAGCCTCGATGATATGAAACGGTGTTTCGCGAGAGCCTATGCGGTATTCGCAGTTACCAATACTTTTGACCCTAGTAACCAGAAGGCGGGTGAGGAATTACGACAGGGCAAAAACATGGCAGACGCCGCTCTTGCCAGTGGGGTGCAGCATTTCATTTGGAGCACCTCAATGAACTCAGAACAAATATCTGGGGGGAAATTCAAAGTAGAGGAGTTTGACGACAAGCACCAAGTAGAAGAATATATAAAAGAAATAGGGCTTCCAGCCACGTTTGCGGACGTGACATTTTATTATGAGAATATCGCCAAGGACATGTTATTCCAAATTTTGAAAAAAGAGGGAGACACAGTATCCATATCATACCCTATCGAGGCTGATATCAAAGTTCCAATGCTGGCTGTCAGCGTTGACCTAGGAGTAAGTGATACTATGGTCACAATTTAGGAATCTTCATATGGAGTATGTAAATATTTGATTTCTCTTAACAGAAAGCCGTCGTAGCCATACTCTCAAACAAAGAAAAGTTTTTAGGGAAAACATTGCTTCTAACTGGAAAGAGTTACACACTGAATGAATACGCAGAAATTGCAACCAAAGGTATGCTTCCTCCTTACAGTTTATACATGCTAACGCGTTTATATAATGCTTGCGCTGATGAGCTTATACTATTTTTCTCTGTTTCGTAGTTACTGGAATAAAACATGTGTACCGATTTGTTCCGCCCCGAAGTATTCCTCCAGAGAGCCTAGTGAATCCAATCGTATTTGAATTTTTCAACTGGCTGTTTGCCCAGCAACCACAACCCGAGGTAGATGAATCAACAAAGGAGCTAGGGATCGAGTGGATGGAGCTGGAGGACTATCTGAGGAGCATTGATTATGGGAAAGACTTTGAATAATTATATTTGGGAGTATTATTTATGCCTCTTAGTGTAATTTGAAATGGAATATCATTGTTGCAGTATTATTTTAAGAAAATGTGCGCGGCTAAGGGCTTGGTATTTTCTATTTGATGGATTAAGGCCTTTTATTCATATGTGTTAATATATAGCGACAATAATGCTCTTGACTCTAACATTGGGACCGGTAAATCACATCAAATCGATTGTATTCTCTATAAGCCTGTAATATATGGCTTTACATAATATTGAACCGTTAAACATACTTAAACGCAGCTTTCCTCTGGCCTATTATTGGAAAAGAGAAATAATCTTTGATGCTATTGGGGCTCCACTCCAAGCACAGTCATTACATTTCCAACTAATTGCAAACTCCCCGTCACTAGCACCTCAGCATCGCCTTGGTCTTTCACCCATTTGGTGGCATGCTCCACAGTAGGAAAAACGTGGGCATTGCATTCTGGAACTAACTGAGACCAGGATTGGGCAAACCCGTGTTGAAGGAGAAGCTTGTCATCAGGGTTGACCATATTATTTTGATTGTCTAGTGCGGGATGGCCAATATGAATTTAGTAAGTGACCATATTAAGTGCCAGAAAGAAGTTGTCATAGTCATACCCCCTTTGTAAGTGTTGTCGGCGTAAGTAATATTCGTACAGAACAAGGCGTGATCGAACTTAACCTGGGATTGCAAAGTGCTTAGCGTGCGTAATAAGGCAGCACCGTCGCGGCCGTTTGTACAGTTGAATAGAAGGATTCTTTGCCTACATTAGTATAAAGGTTACTTTATGTTTCTTACCGAAAAAATAAAAAAAATGAAATGCCTACTTCTCTTTATTCTCTAGTGTTTTCCCGAACCAGTCTATACAAGCCTGCATACTCTCAGCCGTATGTGCTCCATCCAGATACCATGTAGCCTTATACCCCGTAACAGTAAGGGTTTGAGCACGACCAGGCCATTTTACAGCTGTCAAGCCACGTTCAAATTCACGAGGAATATCATCCTTTAATGTCTGTCCGCGCATTGTGCCCAACCACTGTTTACTAAGTGCCACCGCAAGTGCAGCATTGGCCCGCTGGTGTTCTCCTGCAAGACCTGAAACCGAGTAAAGTGTCAATGAGGTATCGACATAGGCTATAAACATTTAATGGCTCTACCTAGATTAGTAAAGCTATCAGACCCGTTCGAGAGAATGGATAAAGGTGCCTGTGAAGGAATTGAAAATTGAGCACAGCTCATCTACGTATTCAACTGCGATTAAAGCACATACATTTTTTTCGGCAGCTCGCTTTTCAATCACTCTTAAACATTCTTCGGGTTGCATCACGCTGAAAACAGGCACCCCACTCTTAATAATTCCTGCTTTATTCCAAGCGATATCCTCTAAAGTGTTACCGAGTACCGCAACATGATCAAGTCCAAGCGATGTAATGCCGCACACCACCGGGCGCTCCACAATATTGGTCGAATCATATTCGCCACCTACTCCCACCTCTAGCACTACAACATCAATCTATAGTCAACAGAATAGGATGAGTGATGCTGTCCTAACAAGTGGGTTTATGGAGAAAAACATTAGACCTTTTCCTGCATGAACACATGAAATGCCAACAAAGTAAGAAAGCGGAAATAGACGGGCTTTTCCGGCTGTCCCTCCGGAACCTCACCCTTTTACATATGCGTATTAATCAACTATTATAATTCAATGTTCAGGTGATAAAATTTTACTTTGGTGGCTTCCAGTCTATCCCAACACTCGAAGAAATACTTTGCGAATTGTTCCTCGGAGAGAGGGCGACCATCAATACGGATTCGCTCACGGACAGCGATCAAGTGGGGAGAGGTGTAGAGCCCTAGTTTATTGCAAAATAAAATTTAGTACTTTAAAGCGGGATACTCTAGTCAGTTAGAGAGCTGCACCTGTCCTGAGAGGTTTCCCCGAAATCCCTTCACAATGCCTCAGAATGGATTCAGTGAAAGCGCATGTAGAGCCTTTTCCTTTAGTACCGGCCACATGGATTATATTCAAGCTGTCAAACTCGCTTGTCTATCAAACAGAAAAACAGAGAAGGTTTCTTCACAGCCTAATTTAGCTCCAGGCTTCAGAATATACCTGGTATCCTATTCTCTTGCAATATTCACGCATCTCTGGCAAGCTACGTTTGTTCTCTGATCGTCCTTTTTTCCGCAGCATCTCGAGAACGGCCGCATTGGACTGCAAAGAGTTGAGTTTATTTATGGCATCCTAGGATGTAAAATATAATTGAGATGGCGATGTGCTCTGTTGTGAACTATTTTAGCCATACCGTGTAAGTTCGTATCATTGTGGTATAATGCCTAAGCCCGCAACTGTTTTTAAAATATAAAGTAGCCACGTTAAAGATGCGTAACATTAAACGTGGTTATATGAATAAATAAGAGCTCATCGATAATTCCAGATCGCCGCTGATTAATTTTGACTTCGAATTTCGGGCCCATATTCTGACATAAATGCTTGTCATTCGAAAACGTAATTATGGTCAATTGACTCTTGCACAAGCCATTGTAATATAATCCTTTCAACCAAATCTTTATATCCGGTGTATAAAGAAAGGGAAGGATCTTTGTGCATTATGCATTATCAAGAGTTGCCAATACTGGATTCCATCGACATATTGGATATGCTTTTAATCCGAGTAACTGAAAATACCTAATGCTGACAAACTTCTCATAGTACCATCATCACAAGGTAAAATTGAAAATATGTAAATATATTTATATGTATTGCTATTCTCTTGATTCAACTGAGGCTACTACAGAATAATCAATTATTTGGCTATATGTGGGCTTATAATCTAGTCTAATGGCAAATATGTCTTATATATGCTGATATATTTGCGTTATTCTTTTAAAAAAATTTTAAGCCTGTCTACTACGTAAGTTCGCCTTGGTTGCGGGCAGGCAAATTCACCACAATTTTCTGTGGGACGCGTTTTCGATATCATCTCACCTCTAATTGCAAAACAACATCTGGATAAAAAAGAAAATAGAAGCAATAATGGCAGAGGCTGATGAACTTTTTATTCTGCGCAATCTCTTTGCACTTGGTGCCTATCAATCTCTCATTAATGAAGTAGCTTCGTCCATACGCTCCAATACTCTCTCGGACCAAGGCCGTCTAGAGGCACAGTCATTCCTCTACCGTGCCCAAATTGCTCAGGGGAAGTATGAAAACGTACTGCGCGACATCAGAGCTGATGCACCTCCTGAATTGCAATCTATAAAACTTTTGGCAAAATATCTCAGTGCTCGTGGGAAGGGAGATAAGCAAGGAATGGACAAATCGAGGGAAGATGTTGGTGAAATGGCAAGAGAATCGATGAGTCCGATTGTGTTGGTTGTTGCAGCAACTACCTATGTGTGCGATGGATTGGTGGAGGAAGCTCTGAAGTTTGTAGTGAAATGTCCACGGAATTTGGAATGGTAAAATTGCTCGATTTACTAGAGTTTTCTGAAAATAATATTCATAAAACTGGGTAATTAGTGCGGCCTTCCGCGTTCAGATCTATCTGCACATTGACCGGTTAGACTTGGCTCGTAAAGAGATCTCGCTTGTGAAAACGTGGGCAGAGGATGCTACCCTTGCACAATTAATGGAAGCATGGGTTGATCTCCGATCTGTAAGCTCAAATTCTATACTTGATGGGTACAACAATATTCTAAATCAGCTTTCAACACTAGGGAGGCGATCGTTATCAGGAAGCTTTCTACATTTTCGAAGAGTTTGGACAATCTGTATCATCACATACTTTGAAAGTTCTAAATGGTCAGGCAGTGTGCAATATTGCGCTGGGTCGATACCCAGAAGCTGAGAGTGTCCTTCTTGAAGCTTTGCAAAAGGTAGGATTGTGCACGTATAATGGCCTTCATTATCTCATTTGCTTGATTTCTTACTGAACTATAGGATAGTGACGACCCGGAGACATTGGTCAACCTTATTGCATGCTCGACTCTCGCAGCGAAGCCTGCAGAAGTCATTAACCGTTATATGACGTAAGGTTCTTTCAAGAAATCCCCGAGCTCTTTTTTTTGATACACTGTTTCCATCGTTTTATTATTATATAGTCAACTTCGTGAGGTTGCACCAAGTCACCCCTTCCTCCTAGATCTAGATCAGAAAGAGGCTGCCTTTGACCGAGCTGCCCAACGCTATGGCATTGCTTAGATATGTTTTTTTTCGTGTATTTGTTGTTCTCGTTTTCAGGTTGCTATTATTTTAACAAATTGGGCACATTTCTATTTTCTATCCCTTAACCCTATTAAATAATGGGTACCGGAGTCGTTAAAATGCAGGGAAATGCGTTTGATAAAAAGGATTGGGGTGGGATACCGATTTGGAGAAGAAAAAATCTTGGAAAATAGTAAAATTCGGCCAAAAAATTAAGGCTAGCACGACAAAACTGATACTATTAGACATAGGAAATGGATCCCCACACAATAAATGAAATATCCAAAACTCTCACTAAGAGATTCATAGACATATACCATCCGAATAATACATCCATTTCTTCCTCCACTGCATCCGATGTTGACGTTAAGGAATTAGCTCGCATCCTCGATACGCTGCTTACAAATTCCCCTCCAATAAATACTCCAAGGCATAGAGAAGCTTTTTTAAACCAGCTGAGAGATCGAAGCAAGCGTGTTCTTAAGTATGAGGATCGTGAGCTTTTGGTAAATTAATTTTGTCTTCAATCGAGTCAATCGTGGAGTCGTAATCTTCCTAATTTCTACTGTATGTACTAAGGATGAGGTGATTGGTTATATCCCCCTCGATGAATTATATACTGAAGCAGAAAGAGATGACAGTCTTTCACTAGAGGATGCTGTTGTCAAGCGACTTGTTTTGTGGTTTCACGGGTTTTTCAAATGGGTCAATTGCCCGCAATGCGATTGTGGTGTAAGTGATATTTAAAGTTTATGGAGGCATAATAAACTTGTAAACTAACTTTTATCGTTTCACTGGAAGGGTTCGACGCGTTCTCTGGGCAATACAGAGCCAACCGATGAGGAATTGCGGTATGAGGCGTATAATGTAGAATTATATGAGTGTACGTCGTGTGGACAAGTCAATCGATTTCCCCGTTATGAGTGAGCCTTGACGCATGTATTTCCAAGAATTAACACATAAGCTAAAGGATTTCTCTAGGGATCCGCGAAAACTTTTAGACCCTTCACACCGGAGAGGAAGATGTGGAGAATGGGCCAATGTAGGTGGTGATTGCAGAGACTTTCATATTGAAAGAGGTGTAACTCCGTATAATATTTCCCTAGTGTTTTACGCTATGCTGCCGTGCTATGGGCTATGATGCACGTTACATTCTTGATACAACAGATCATGTATGGACCGAAGTATGGAGTGAAAATCTTGGCCGTTGGGTTCATTGCGACCCCTGTGAGCCAGCATTTGACAAGCCGCTACTTTATACTCTTGGATGGAAAAAGAAAATTGCTTATTGTATCGCACTTTCTGCCGATGAAGTCGTCGATGTCACACGAAGATACACATGTGATTTTGAAGAGGAAGTGCTCCCCCGTCGTTATCTCATGCCTGAAGTGGAGTTAAAAGAGGTAATCATACAGGGTCGAGTGTTGTTTGAGTTCACGATAAATGGTTTATGTGCTGGTAGACTTTGGAAAGATTGTCACTTTCGCTCCAACAAAATTTGGACGATGTGCGGAGGGAACAAGTTCGCCAAAGATCAGTGAAAGAAGAAGAGGAGCTGATATCATTTGCAGCCAATCAGCGCACCACAACGTTGGAGGAAATGCAAGGACGAAAGAGTGGTTCACTGAACTGGCGTGTGTCGCGCGGCGAGGTTGGAGAGGAATCGGGTGAAATACAAAGTATATTTGCTTTTAATATAGCGCGCAGATATATCACATTTTGACCAGCGCACGTTTTACTAATTAAGACTATTTATATATAATTAGTTGGAAATGTCCTATTTGAATCTTCTGACGAGTTAATTTCTGTTGGGGATACTCAAGTCTTCCCGCAGACTAGCACGACACCTCCCACCATTCGTCTCACCGATGCAATCCCAGGACAACTGAGCGCGGTTTACTTTCGCAGAAAAATCGACCTCTCCCGTGGCTTTGTGTGCGATTTTACTCTCCGCATTACGGACCGACATGGAAACCCCGCTCAAGGAGGAGCCGAAGGTCTGGCCATGGTGATTCAGAGCCAAAGAGAGGATGCAATAGGGGAAGGCGGATGCGGAATGGGATACGCGGGAATTGCTAAGAGTTTGGCTGTGGAGTTTGATACGTATGAAAAGTAAATAGCTTCGACAAAAGTGCGTAAATTCACTTTCATTAGTGAAATCTAACCTTACTATGCCTTTTCTCTCCTCCTATAGTTTAGATAGATGTGACGATCCGTCTTCAAATCATATATCGATACATGGTCGCTTACCCCCGCATGCAAACTCAGCACATCACTCTTTCTCCTTAGCTTGTACATCTAGGCTTCCACCTTTGACACAATGCCCATATGCAGTTCGCATAGCCTACTTGCCCTGGAGCCAAACGATTATTGTATGTCTAACGGACATACATGACGATCAAGCGCAGAGATTCGTGGAGGTTTTGAGGGCGAGAGTTGAAATAGAAAAGTATTGTGGCGGCACAGACGCGTGGATAGGGTTTACATCGAGCTGCGGGGCCTTGAGTCAGCGACATGAAATTTTAAATTGGAAACTCTGGGAGACAAAGAGGGTAGAAAAAATGAACTAGCCTAATGGCTCGAAGCTAGCTATTAGTATTGTTGTATTGCAGTTTCTTGGGAAGGACCACTAGACGTCGATTTGCTCTATTCCGTTCACTTATCAACTTCATAGAGAAGAGGAACTGGTAATTGTTTAAATATTCCACTAAAATATTCATCAATGCGTCCAATCATATAAAAAAGCCTCAATAGTTTAATCTAAGATACGCGTTTTCTCTTCTTTTTCTAAGCAAATTTCATTATATGATGAGTAAACAACTATTCAAAAGTAGATTCTCAATTACAAGGCGTCAGTCAAAGCCAGTACAAGGAATTTTATTAAAAGATGCTCTTTATCAACGAATTCAGACTAGACTCGAGCACATTCTCATGCAATTTAATTTGATAATAGCGCACTTGAATCGGATTCAATCGCCTGCACGTTTGAGAGCACGCATTTCTAAATACTTGTCATCAAATCTGCATAAACTGCGTAATCGACTCCGCATTATCAATGCATCTCTTCAACTCATTCGTAACCCTCGCTCTCATCCAATACCACAACCTGCTCCAGTATACACTTATCAAGTTGGGATAATACAATTTCACTTCAACAGCGACCTTTTTGGATTCGCTCGGTTATTTGGTTATATCAGAGACATTCATGCACGACATATTACATTTCTTGAACAGCGACATGCTGCATTAGTTGTTCTGGTGCTCGTCTGGGAACTTACATTGGTTAGTGTCCTGGTTTGGTGCCTCGGGTTAGGAATTACAGTATTGGGACGCGCTGTAGGCATCCTGGAGCTGGCAGCAAAGTTGGTGGATGACGGGTCGCGCGGATTTATACGGGGAGTGAGTTGTATAGCGCGCTGGCTATTCCGTTGATGGATCGTATTTCGTTGTTACTATAGACTTTGTAAATCAATTGTAATGTTAAACATATCTATATCTTGTACATCTATATCTTAAAATTTCTCTAGCCGAGTTGATCCCTCCCCCCATTCACCGGCGAATTCTCGATGTATAACCCATTTTGTATGTATATTTCAATGTAATTTCAGAGTTGGATAACCTAATTAGTATCTGGAAATAAGGATATCTGATCTAAACCTATTCTACATAATTGCTCCAATTCTGATGAGCCTAAGATAAGACTTCGGGATCATATATTATCCAAATAAAAGGACAACTCCATAAGTTTGTAAACACGTAAAAGACGCGTCATCCGTTCGATTATTTATTTGACAACCGTGAAGAAGCAATCCTTGTTATCATTAACTTTGTGCGATCGCGCCCGTATAACGTCGGATAAGCTTGGCGTGGTGTCACGGTTTTGCACCTAGAAAAGCATGGTCAGCTGAAGAGCAGCCTGGAAAAAAGCTTTCGGCTCGCCCATCGCTTGTGCGTAAAGAGATGTGTGGCTGGATTTTCCACGAAGCTTTCCAACCCCCCTGACGAATATCTCTTCCGTGGGGGAAATACTCCCCGAACACTCTGCTCCGCAAAAATACAAATAGAGATTGCGTAATTCTTTTAAGATTTAAACTCACCATTTCCTCCACCGAGCCCACTTTCTCCGAGAACAAAAGCAAAGGAAACCTTTATAGCCCTGGCTTCCTCTAGTAAATCAAATCCCCATCACAATCAAAGAGACAATTCTTTTCGGACTCTCTTCTTCTTTATATTTCCCATCCTTTTCATTCTCGTTGCCTTCCTGTGGCCATACTCGACACTGATGTCTGATTCTAAGGAAACGAGGGTTGTCTTGCCCACCAATGTGCGCCCCACTCACTACACTATCAAGCTGACCCCTGACGTTGAGAAGTTCACTTTCACGGGCGAGCAAACAGTGGAGTATGTGCAAATCTCTAATTCTCCCGCTTCATCATTTCTATTATCTTATTGACGCCATCTTTAATTTTTTTTCGCGTCCTTTTTTCGCGTCCATTTAGACTTGAGGTCAATCAAGATACGACGCAGATCGTCCTCAATTCTCATGAGCTTAATGTCCAGTCTGCTTCTATTTCCAACATTGCGGTAAAATCATCTCAAAGGTATTGTACTCGCCTCTTTCTTGGTTTTTCTCACGTGCGTGATACCAACCTTGTTTTAACACAGTCAGCAGGTGACAAAAATCGAACACGATGAGAAAAAGGAGACAGTGACACTGACGCTTGCGCAAGCGCTGCCCGCTGGATCCAAGGCCGCTCTGCATATGCAGTTCACTGGAGAGCTGAACGATAAGATGGCTGGTTTCTATCGTTCCTCGTACAAGGACGCGCAGGGTGAGACTAAGTGGGTGACAACACAATGTAGCCTAGTTTCTCTGAGTGTGAATTAAAATAAGATGCTAATGATAGATATATGGCCACCACCCAATTCGAGGCCACCGACGCGCGTCGGGCCTTCCCATGCTGGGACGAGGTGAGGATGATGAGTGGGCTGAAATGCATACGAATCTCTCTAACATGTTTCTTCAACGACAATACGTGTAGCCCGCACTCAAGGCCACCTTCGACGTCACGCTTGTGGTCAAAGAGCATCTTACCGCGCTCTCCAACATGAACGTGATCTCGGAAACCAAGGCCAACGGCTTCAAAGAAGTCAAGTTTGCGCGCACCCCTATCATGAGCACCTACCTTATAGCGTTTGTGGTCGGTGAATTAGAGTACATTGAGGAGACCACCTCGGGCGAACACAACAACGGCACACCTATCCTGTGCCGTGTTTATACCCCGCCTGGACTGAAGGAACAGGGCCGGTTCTCCTTGGGCGTTGGCTCGAAATCACTCGAGTTGTTTGCCCAGGTCTTTGGTCAGCCCTACCCTCTACCTAAGTATGACATGGTGGCCATCCCAGACTTTGAGGCGGGCGCAATGGAAAACTGGGGATTAGTCACCTTCAGACTCAACGCCATCCTCTTCGATGAGAAGACTTCAGATGCTCGGCAGAAACAGCGCATCGCGTACACCGTGTGCCATGAGGCGGCCCACCAGTGGTTTGGCAACTTGGTCACCATGGAGTGGTGGAGCGAGCTCTGGCTTAATGAAGGGTTTGCCACATGGGTCGGCTGGTTCGCCGTCGACAAGATCTTCCCCGACTGGGATATCTGGACCCAGTTTATCATGGACGAGCTGCAGAGCGGCCTGCGGCTTGATGCCCTCCGCTCCTCCCATCCGATCGAGGTCCCCGTGCGCGATCCGGCCGAAATCCACCAGATCTTTGACATGATCTCGTATGCCAAGGGCGGGTCTGTGATTCGCATGCTGAGCGGGTGGATGGGCGTCGATGTCTTCCTTGCCGGCATTCGTCGATACCTGAAGCGCCACGCATACGGAAATGCATCGACTATGGATCTTTGGAAGGCGCTCAGCGAGGAGTCCGGAAACGATGTCGGAGAATTCATGACCCTGTGGACCAAACAGGTGGGCCACCCTGTGCTTACCGTCACGGTGCCCAAGGCGGGCGAGATCCACGTGCGTCAGAATCGCTTCTTGTCGACCGGGGATGTGAAGCCCGAGGATGACCAGAATCTTTGGTGGGTGCCGCTCTCGTTGATCACTGATAACGGGGAGGTCACCAAATACACCCTCACGGAGCGCGAGTCCACCTTCAAGCTGCCCGGCCAACCCACCTGGTTCAAACTCAACCACTACCACACCGGTGTCTATCGTGTGCTCTACACTCCGGAGCACATCGCTAACCTTGGTAAGATAGTACACACGCTCCAGACCGGAGACCGCGTCGGCTTGGTTGCTGATACGGGCTCTCTCGCGGTGAGCGGCTACACCAAGACGAGCGCATTTTTGGACTTGTTGCGTTGCTACGAAAACGAGGACAAATACATCGTGTGGCAGGAGATCGCCACTCGCCTGCAGACCCTTGGAATGGTGTTTTCAGAGCAGGAGGAGGAGGTGCAGGAGGCGCTGCGCTCCTTCCAGCGGCAGTTGTATTCCAAGCTGGCTAAACAGCTCGGATGGGAGTACCCCGAGGGAGAGGACTACTTAACCACCCTGCTCAGAACCTTGGTGCTGCGTCATGCGGGTCGCTCCGGAGTTCCCGAGGTGGTGGCCGAGGCCAAGCGGCGTTTCGAACTCTTTGCGCACAAGAACGACACATCTGCGCTGCACCCGAATGCTCGCTCTCTCACCTACGAGATTGTGGTCCTACACGGAGGGCAGACCGAGTTCGATGCCGTTTTGAAGATCTTCCGTGAAACGGAGACGGTGGATCAGAAGCTGGGTGCGCTGCAGGCCCTCGGGTTCACACGCAAGGAAGATCTGATCAAGCGCGTGATGGAACTTAGTATCAGTGATGAGGTGAAGCCGCAGGATATCATCTATGCTCTCCCGGCCATTGCGTCCAGTGGCAAGGGTCGTTACCTCCTCTGGCAATTTGTCCAGGACAACTGGAACCTCTTCTGCGAGCGCTATAGCCGCTCTCTGAATCTACTCGGGCTGATCGTCAAGACATCCACCTCGACGTTCTCGTCCGAGGCGATGCTCAAGGAGATCGAACGGTTCTTCGCCGATAAGGATACGAAAGATTTCGCGCGACCCCTTGAGCAAAGTCTTGAGACTATCCGGGTAAGCGCACAATGGCTTGAACGTGATCGCGAGGATGTGGTGAGCTGGCTGCAGTCGAAAGGTTTCTTTTGAGGTGTAGGTGAAGCCGGATAAAATGAGAAGCATTTTCATCGGATGAATGTGGGCAGGGGATGGCCAAGAGATTGAAGATGACTTGCGATTTTTTTTTTTCTTTCCTTGCTTAACAAAATAAAATGAAGCCTTCAATTTTTTTTTGTAATGGTAATATTGTAATGGTTCTAGTAATAGCAATTACTTTTTTTGAAACGGAAGTCTCAAACAAGTAAAGAGGCTAGTAGGTTAGGAAGAGGTATTGGGCAGCTTGGTAACAGATCTTTTGTTATAGAACCCATATCGGGCAGTTTATCCTCCCTTGTTTAGAAATAGAGTTAATGAACGGTTTCAATTCCTAGCATTACTAGGCAAATTCATTTAAAGCCGACCTTCTCAAGCTCGTCATCAATTTAGAGCGTGATATAATCCTAGAAATTTCAAGCCTCGATTCCTCTCTATGGCAAAGATGGAAACGAAAACGGACGCTCGGCTCACGCATTCTCTGCATAACCCTATCCGCATGGGAGGAGGTGAGCATCTCTGCAAATGCAGTGTGAACCTGAGTGGTGATGGAGTGGTGGGTTGGCACCGTCTGTGGGGTCGCAGTCCTAACCGTACCGCCATTGCGCATATGAACCGGTCCATCCAGAACGGCAGTGGCTAACCGTCGTGAGAAGCATCGGTTACTCCCAAAAGATATACAAGAGGTAGGCTAGATGACGCCAGATAGCTAAACTGAAGATACTAGAAGCACGTATTCACCTAACATCTCTTCCTAAAATGACTCTTATGGGCGCAAATCCTAAGTTCAATACCATAATTGAGACTAGACAAAAGAAAATGAGAGGGAGAAAAAAATAAAGAGAGCATTCATACTATTTTAATAAACTTGAAACTGTCAATGAGCAATCCGAATTTTACGGGCGAAGATCTGCAGTGAATTGCAAATAGCCGTCTGGCCCCCTCCGAAAAAAGGGCTTATGCCTGGTTGGTGCGTGTGATGGAGGCCTAGGGATGGGGGGAGGGGGGAGAATGTCTGAGTACCTGCGAAAGGATATTCTTTCGGAAATGATTAACGGATAGCCAACAGAAAGTTAGATCGATTTATTCTTTATAGAGTAACGGTGGCGTCCCTATGCTTTTTCGCGTGAAACTATATAAGAGGCAGATTCCATATCACAATATCCATTAGAGCTCTCTAGTAACCACCCTCTGACGATACCAACCCTCACTCTCCTTAACGAATTCAACAAAATGGATATCCTTGAACTCATCCACCTCGATCAAACCACAATAAAACCATTCCGATGCGAGTGGCATGGCTGCTCCAAGGCGTTTGCACGTCGCTCAGACCTTGCACGTCACTGGCGGATCCATAATGACGACAGGCCGTATAAATGCTGCGTAGGAAATTGTGATAAAAAATTCATTCAAAGGTCAGCCCTTACTGTACACCTGCGAACACACACAGGAGAGCGTCCCCACTGGTATATAATCTCGATATTTTTTTTCCCAGTGCTTCGACTTATCATCTTTTTTACCTTATATATAGCTGCGAACACTGTGATAAGCGATTCAGCGATAGCAGTTCGCTTGCGCGGCATCGTAGAATACATACGGGGCCAAAGCCATATAGGTGCGAGATTATCGGGTGCGAAAAGGCCTTTGCAAGGAAATCCACTCTTACCCTTCACCGCAAGATGCACCAACACTTTTCAGCCGATTTCTTAATATCCGAGTGCAACCGTCCTTCTCTCACCTTGCAAACTGAGTGTAAATAACCTCCAGGAAAGCATGTCGATATCTTTTCGTTTCTTTTTTGCCTGAACCACTTCAGACTATTCAACACGTTCTGTTTAATAATCACTATGGGAGAGGAATTCAAGACTTTGTAAAAACTACGGGTGAACCTTTTTTACTTTGGACCATTTTCCAAAATTTCTTCAAAATAAACTTTCTACTAAAGCGCCTCGCACATCCTTGGATGCTAAAGCGGCTATTTGTCGTTAAATTGGATTGAATCAATATTATCCATTTATCATATATAGATTTATTACTTTCTAATTTTCTGCCGCTTCTATCCACCGGATGCGTGTGGTTGGGCATTGCAGAATTTCGCTTTTTGGCAAAAAGAAAGGAATAAGCCTAATCATGATAGAGCTGCCATAGTAAGATGAACAAGATTTAGCCACCTTCGAGCTGAACTTTTGCAACAAGTGAAATTAAATAGTCTTTATTCGTTAGTTTATATTTGTCTATTCATATCCATGGCGGTCATTAAGATTATTTTGCTCGCACCCTTAGTGCTATTATTCTATATGAATCGAGGAAGGCTACGCAGTCCCATCCTCTTCCTTCCAAGCGTCTAATCCCGATTCCCTTGGCCCATTACCCTTAAACCAATATCCAGCATAGAATTCTGCATCCTCGACGTCTCCCATTGACACTCCGCTGATCACACTTTCCCGCATCGAAGTCTCACGTTCGCTCTTTTCAGTAGCCAACGGAAGTGACGATGGCTCGGCCTCCTCTTCTTCCGCATAAGTGACTTCTGGTGTTGGAGGAAGAGGAAGATTAGGGGGCTGCATTGTATGTTCCAGGATGGCCTTTGTATTCTCGGGCCGATCGGATGGCTGAGGTTGTGCCATAGAGGCTGAAATAGTTGAGGAGGCAATTGAAGCCCGAGGAGGCGGGAGAGTGGCCATTTGTTCAGGAGGCATGTCCGATGGCAAATATTGAATGGCAGTTGCTTCTTCAGTTCTCGAGGAATATTGAATTTCTGCGCAGCTATTAAAGTTGGTGGTTGGTGCAGCTAGTGGAGGAGGGGGAGAAGCTGGTGCATTGTACTGTGGCAGTGAATAATCCGATGCTTTAATATCCACCGGATTGGGCACCGTAACGATCGGAAAGATTCTTGTATTATTGGACTGGACCGAATATTGTGATTTGGGTTGCACCGTCGCTGAAGATTGTTCAATATCCGCGAAAATCATCGAAGAAGTGTACATTTCACCATTATCGTTCCAACCACGACCTCCATGGATGCCTCTGTCTTTCTTCCGCCATTTTCGTTGCATGACTTTTTGTATTCCAAAGCCCACTAGAGCGACCCCCACAAGCGATCCTATGACAATGACCGCGATCTTCCCTGCTTGCGAGAAGCCCGAGTCGCCATTGGCGCCTGGGACCTGTTGAACACACACACCATCAGAGCAGAGATTCGACTGGCACTGAGCGTCAGCAGTACAGTACGATCCAAGAGATAGTTTCGGCTGACATACGAGGCTGATTCTGTCGCAATAGGATCCATCTGTTGGGCACTCTGTCGCAGAGTTGGGTGTACACGACGCATTGGTGCCGCTTACAGTTGGAGAAGGAGAAACGACTGCAGCGGACGGGAGGAAGATGCCGGTCGGGAAAGTGCGAATACTCGAGCTGACCACCGCAGGGTTGGAGTTTGGAATTATGCCAGAGTTAGGGATGGGTTGTTGAGGCGATAGCGGCTGTTGTGGTTGTTGTGGTTGCGGTAATGAAGCAGGTGCGAGTGGAGGTTGTTGGGGTAGTTGCTCTGGCCTGGGCTGTGGTTGTGGGGGATTATTAATTGGTGGAGCAGGGTTGGGTGGTTGCGGTTGCGGTTGCGGTTGCGGTTGTGGTTGTGGTTGTGGTTGTGGTTGTGGTTGTGGTAGGGGTTGAGGTTGTGGCTGTGGTTGGGGTTGAGGTTCAGGCGGGTTGGGAGAGGGCTGAGGAGGCGGTGAGGGATTATTAGGGGGCGGAGCGGTGGGAGAAGGCTCCTTTGTCTCCTGAGGCGGTTGGGCCGGGGGGGTTGTAGTTTCTTTCTGATCCGTGGTCGGATTCTCAGGCGCAGTCGTAGCAGTGCCTGGGCCTGGCCCACCCGAAGGGGGCTTCTCAGGAGCGGTGGGAGGAGGACCAGTGTTAGTGTTGGGCGGAGGATTTTCAGTGACCTGCCTTGGTGTCCCGGTATTATCACCTACGCTGGTTGCCTCTGAGTTCCCTGTGGGAGAATTAGGTTGTGCGGACATCCTGGAGGAAGTATACCTTTCTACGTTGAGAATTCTCGCGGGAGGATATCGCCGATTGCAGCTCACTTCAACTCAAGTGAATCGAGTGGCAAATTGTATTAGAAAGAGTATCTAATAGAGTAATTGGTATATCGGTGAAGAAAGTGAAGGAGAGGAATGGGGGCCGACGATGCGGTGGGTGTGGTGAAGAATTACAGTGGCAGATTGGGGGATGGAGAGGATTGAATGACCAAGAGCATAAAAATTATTTCGTTGTTATTAACATAATTAATTATCTTGTTGATCCTCAAATTATTTCTATCGATCGCATATTTCTTTCACATTCTGCCAATAGGAATTTGACGACTACGTGTCTTGAATGTTTGCACCGTGCGAGATTAATGTTTTTCTCAGATGAGCTTTTCTTCCATGTAAAACAAAACGCCGTGCCCTTATGAGAGGAGTATAGGAAAGCCAACGGCCAAATAAGAAGGAGACTTGACAAATTGATGCTTCCGCCCACTTGCATATATGAGGTTAACACAGCCGAGCCAATAAGGGTCCTCCGAACATCTTCTTGGGCCATCAGGTGCCTTAGGGATATCCTCTCGCCTGGTGCCGGGTAATTTGCATGTGCTCTCAGCTGAGCAGAGTTTTGTACCAGGCATCTTGTCATTGTGGTGATCCCGGTAGCCCTCGCATTCGGCCCGTTCCTAGAGGTAGGGCAATCTGGTGATATAAAGAGTGTTTTGGCTTATAGAAGAGTTACTCTCGCATGTATAATTACTTCCAATATTACGAAATACAAGCCATCGTATTTCAACCTCTTCTCAAGATCTGAGACGATGTCTCTGTGTGCTGAGAAAATCCATCCCTTTTTGCCTCAATGAAACAAAGGATTCAGCCACCGCGTCACATTGAATTCCAATAAGCCACGAATGTAAATTCAATAGATAAGCCACCCAAGGGTCGGATCTCAAGCCTAATTACCATTGATTCCCGAAGGAGCAGGAAGTCCGATGCTGGCAACACACCTAGTATGCCAAGCTATTGGGGAGAGTTGATGGGGATGAGAAAAAATGATCTGCCATTATCCCACGGCAACAACCCATTCCTTACGATCTATTGAACATAGCAGCGCCATATTCATGTACTATCAGTACTTTTCAAGGAAGTTTTTTATTCAAGCGTTATGTTTGCATCGAATTGATCGACTCGATACAACTTGCCGATAGGAGGCAGCTAAAAGAAGTATTTGCGTGCAAGTTAAAGTATTCGAAGGAATTTCTTAAACAAAAAGAAATAAGAAAATATCTACTTAAAGAAATATAAAGGAGAAAAATTGGCTGCTAGCAAGAAAACTTAGGGGGAAAATACGAAAAAAAAAATATTTTGAGCAAAAACACAAAATAATTCCAGATACCAAAAAAAAGAGATCATAACAACAGAAACAAGCACTTAAAAGAGGCCCGGGTACAAAAGAGACACGAAAAAGCAATAAAAAAAAAACTACTAGAAACATGTTATAATTTTTAAAGAAATAAAGACAACAACAAAAGAGAGGAAATAGTCATATGCAAAAAAAGGAGGAATCAAATAATAAAGGTAGAGAAGGAAACGGAGCTCTTACAAATAAAAAATAAAAAATAAAAAGCCGCGACAAAAATAGATTTTTTTTTGCAGTATATATATAAATTCAAAATCAAAAGAGTGTCCACTTGTCGAAAGAAAATGATATTTTTTACTGGCAATGAATTCCCCTCCAGCTGACCCCATCGGCTTCCATGCGCTCCAAAAACCCATCTTTCCCATTTCCGCTGGGAGCACTAGTCGGCAGATTGTATCCATCGTTCATATAGGTGGGATCCAAAGAGTCGAGCAACGAGGGTGGCAGATGAGCCACCGCATCAAGAGGGCCTTCGCCTAGCTCTTGTTGTTGAGATGGAGGCTGCGATTGTGACTGCGATTGTGGCGGATGCTGAAGCTGAAATTGGTGCATGCTGGTAGGATGGAGCGCGGCGGTTGTGGTGACAGGGGGGAAGGGATTCGCTCCCGCACCTCCAAGTGTTGAGAGTCCACCCGCCGCACTCACATTTCCAAAGGTTGCCGAGGTAGGGGTCGAAATCCCAGAGCCAACGCCAACTCCTATGTTGTGCGCAACCGTGCCCAAACCCATCTCTCCAGGTCCAAAGTTATTCACAGCCATGCCTCCATTGCCCATCATCATCCCTAAGCTTGAGGCTAGACCACGAGCACCAGTTGGGGACATAAAGCCGGATCCAATGGAGGATGAACCAAAAGACGTAGCAGACCCACTCGAGGGATGTCGGCTCCCAAGAGTTGCACCCCCACCTGGGGCCGAAGCAGACTTATCCTGCTGTGAGCGACCCCAAGATAATCGAATTCGCGAGCCTCCTAGCAACGCACTGTTCATTTGCGAAATGGCCATTTCCGCCGAGGCACGATGCACATACTGCACAAATCCACAGCCTTTACCCTGGGGGATCTTGACATAGGTAATTTCACCGAACGGTGCGAACACCGCGCGCAGCTCGTCTTCGCGTACAGTGCTAGAAAGCCCCCCGACAAACACCGTGGTGTTAGTGGCGCTTTGATCGGCATTTCCAAACACAGTATTTGAAGACTGGGGTTGCTGAGACTGAGACGGATGCTGTGCGAGTGAAGGAGGCAGCTGCTGCGAGACATGATGGACCATAGGCTGTGAAAGAGCTGGGAATTGCTGCTGTTGCTGCTGTTGCTGCTGCAGAGGCGGCTGTTGATGGTGAAGAGGATGGCGTTGAAGCGGTGCCGTGGTGTCTGATTTTGATTTGGGCAGAGCCATTGAAATGCGCATCGGGCGCTGCCCACAGAAAACTCCATGCATTTCTACGAGGGCACGGTTGCGCTCGGCCTCATCTGAAAAACGTACAAAACCATACCCGCGCGACTGATTAGTAATGGGATCAGTCATGATTTTGGCCGATTTACACGAGTGATAGCGGGTTTGGAACATGACCTTTGAATTAATGAGAAAGTTAATAATAAATCTCGCGATGCTGGAGGATTAAGCTCAATCACTCACCAAAAGAACCTGATCCGTCACCATAGGGTCTAGATCACCAACAAAGATCGAGTATTCAGGAGGGCGCTCATCTTTGCGATCATTGAGTCCACCGCCAGTAGCCCAATTGAGCTTGAATGTTCGATCGGTCCCAGCAACAGGAAGCCCATTGTAGGACAACGCCTTTTGTGCAGCAACCGGATTGGAAAATTCAATGAAGCAGTATCCAGCTGGTTGACTAATTGAAAAATCAATGGAAAAATTGGGTCAAATCTTCATGATCTTGACAATTAATAAACAGAGATGGACCTACCCAGTAAAGCGATCCTTAATCATTTTCACGTTGACCTGCTCGCCAAGGCTACTCCAGATTGAGCGGATGTAACTCTCATCCATCCATGGTGCAAGCTCACCCATATACAGAGTAGACTTAGGCGCGGTTTCTCGTGCAGTCTGCGTCGCGGGCTGAGGAGTTGAGGAAGGAATTCCGGGAGCTGAGGGTGGTGCAACAAAGGAATTTAAAGAGAATGACATGACAGGGTCACTCGTCCTACTTCAGTGAATGAGTCTAGACACTCTTTTCGTCTTGATTTTGCGGAGTGTTGCACACAAAGGGAGGATGTGCTGAAGTTGATAATTAAGAGGAAAGAAAAGGTCCTGCGAATATTTGTGCCTCAGAATGCTAAAGTTAAAGAATTTAACAAACCAGAAAAAAAAGAAAGAAAGAAAGAAATAAAGGGGGAGGAAATCCCTAAAAATATTGAGAGTAAATATAGGGGGATTGGATTGAAAAAATTGATCAAGAACCACCTTTCTGCACTAATGCTGATCAACAAAGAAAGAGAGGAGGAGGTGGTTGAGTTGGCGTGTAAGAAAATTTAGATGGCGCAGTATGCGACTGAGCTCACGTGCAACAAAAACCAATCACATTCTCTGCCCGATTCCGGTATATTTCTTACGCTCCTGTTAGTCACGAAGCAGTCACATACACGTTTGTCCAGCTCCGTTCTCGTTAATGCCCACTGGAACCCATGACACTTCAATTGGAGTTTCAACGTCAGATAGTTACCGAGCTACTTGCAGAAGATGGATTGCTTATTCTTGCGCGTGGATTAGGACTACCCTCCATTTTGTGTGCATTATTACAGATTTATTCTGCACCCGAACACTTGGTGCTGCTGCTGAACACTAACCAGGAGGAGGAGACTGCCCTTCGGGAGGAACTTGCTGTTAATGGAGTAAAACAACCTGGGCTGAGAGTTATCAACAATGAGACGCCAGCTTCGGAGCGGTAAGAAAAACTTCAGGTGAATAGCTGTTAAATGGTCGATTCTGATTTATTCGCTCCCTTCATTATTCATCAAAATTAGGAGTGAAATCTATAAATCAGGCGGAATTCTATCTATCACGTCCCGAATTCTTATCGTAGATATGCTCAATAAAAGTATTCCTACACATATTGTTAGTGGCATTCTCGTGAATCACGCTGAACGGTACCAAAAGCCATATGATTCGAGACTCCACAAATTTCTAATCCATTCCTCTTGTATTACAAAGGGTGACGACCACATCAACCGAAGCATTTATTCTCAGAGTTTTTCGAGAGGAAAACAAGGTGACACTTCAGTAACATCCCACGATGCTAATTTTGGCATGGGTCTTATACTATTCTATCGTTTTCTATCATTAGGAGGGATTTATTAAAGCATTTTCGGATAACCCAGAGCAATTTGTAAGTGGATTTGCGCCACTGCAAAAAACATTAAAACTACTTCACCTTCGTAAAGTTTATCTTTGGCCTCGATTCCACCTCTTTATTACGGAGAACCTCGAAAAACGTAAAGCCGATGTGGTTGAGTTGCGCCAGCCGCTTTCGGATGCCATGCGTGACATCCAAAGTGCAACCATCGAGTGTATGGAGACTTGCCTCTCAGAACTTAAGCGGGCAAACCCAACAATTGATATAGTCGATTTCAATGTGGAGAATGCTTTATTCAAGTCTTTCGATTCAATTGTGCGACAACAGCTTGATCCTATATGGCACAGAGTGTCGGTGCGCACTAAGCAGCTAGTGGGTGATTTAAAGACTCTGAGGCGACTGCTTACGTGAGTTGATTTATACGAGACTTTTGCTGCGTTTTGTATATTTATACCTCTCCCATTTTTACCACTGTTTCAGGCATCTTCTTAGTTATGATTGCGTCACATTTAACAGTCTCCTTGAAACTATTCTAGCAAGCAATATACCTTCGTCCACAGGTACACGATGGAATCATTCCCCATGGCTACTCACCGATGCAGCCAACGTCATATTCTCAGTAAATTCGCCTCCTGCTTTATCTACCAGTTTTTGGGTTATTTACGTAGCTATATGTTTAGGAAGCCAAAAACCGTTTATACATCAAAGACCCAAGTATCAATGATTCGGACGGAAATTCTATAGAATTTCCTCCAGATATTATGCCGGTGCTTGAAGAACAGCCGAAATGGAAGCTGCTCTCAGATGTTATGGATGAGATAGAAGAGGACATCATTTCATTCGAAAATGAACCAAGTAAATCAGCCCATTACAAACCGGTATTTGAGAATGTCTGTTAAATTTATTATTTTTAGACGATATGACACCCAACACGGTGCTAATCATGGTTCAGGATGAGCGTACTTGCTTTCAAATTCAGGACTATCTATCTCAACGGCACAAGCGAAGAGCCGTTAGGGGCAGGGAACATCACCCTATGCTCCTCAAATATTTACGCCGCTACTTTAAGTGGAAGAAAGGAATAGTAAAAGTGCGCAAAAACCTATTTAATGCAGACACGCCGAACTCTTCTCATCCGACTGAAGATGCAAACGGAGTCAGGGGCTCCAGTGGCAAAAGAGGTGCGGGTCGTGGAGGAACAAGTGAACGTGGAGGGACTCCATTCAATAAGAGAAGAAGGGTTAGGGGAGGCAGTGTGGCTGCGTCCATGTCAAGGACAACGGGCAATATGGAAACTAGTTTTGACCAAGAAATTAGAGAAACCGCCGAATTGTAGGCTGACAAACAAACAAGTCCGGACGGTGATGGCAGACTGACTGATATTTGCCTTTTCTTTTAGTATGAATAGTAATGACGATGATGCTAATTGCGATGATCCTCTTACACCTGACGATTTCGACGCATCGATGTTTTCCGAGCACTACGGCCTCCTCCCACTCTCGTCCCTTGTTTTGGTTCGTCCGCACGCCGGGGACGCGGATGATCGTATGCTGCGTGAACTCCGGCCGCGGTTCATCGTCATGTATGATCCGGATCCTAGTTTTGTGCGTCGCGTCGAGGTGTATAGAGCGTCCCATTCGGGGCAGCCGGTAAGAGTTTATTTCATGGTATATGACGGCAGTGTCGAAGAGCAGAGATACTTGAGTACCATTCGGCGTGAGAAAGATGCATTTGAAAGGCTGATACGCGAGAAATCAGTGAGTAATTTCGAATATCCGACCGATACGGCAGAGTACTAAGACATCATTAACTCGTAGGTTATGGCCATACCTCTTGCTGATGAGAAAGCCACTGCACAAGACGATTTCCTTCGTATTGTTAGCACCCGCACTGCCGGGGGCCGGGCCGTTCGCACCGATCCTGGAAAAATCGTTGTTGATATGCGTGAATTCCGAAGCAGCCTCCCGTCTGTGCTTCATGCTCGGAAACTCCAAATCATTCCATGCACACTTCAAATTGGGGATTATGTGTTGAGTCCCACAGTGTGCGTGGAAAGAAAGAGTGTTACTGATTTGGTGCAGAGTTTGAATAGCGGACGTCTCTATTCGCAATGTGAAGCTATGTGTGCATACTACAAGTGCTCGGTATTGCTAATCGAGTTTGACGAAGGCAAATCTTTCTCACTTCAGGTAAGTTAACTCTATTTCTCGATCTCTATGATTTGCCCCCCCTCCCCCCCCCCCTCCTCTCCTTCCCTGGGAACTGTTTGTTTTCCTAAGCTGAAGAGTTTTCTTAATTCGTGTGCATTTCCCTAGGCTTTGGGCGACATGAAATCGGACATTACACTCTCCGATATCCAATCCAAGCTTGCTCTGTTACTCATAGCTTTCCCACGCCTAAGGCTTATGTGGTCGTCTAGTGCACATGCTACCGCTGAGATGTTTGAAGACTTGAAGACCCTTGGAGACGAGCCTGATGCTGTCAAAGCGGCTGGAGTAGGCGTAGTGGAGGGGGAGGAAATTGACAGCGAATGGAACTTAACCCCTATGGTATTTAAACTTTCTGTATCTTAATTGCTTGCTGGCTAGCTTATTGTTCGTTTGTTCGTTTATTTGTTTGTTTGCTTATTAATCATTTTCGGGGATGGATGCTAATTCTGTTTCCAATTTAGGATATGCTAAGAAGTATCCCAGGTATCACCTCCAAAAACTATAAACATGTCCTGCAGGTTGCGGGCAGCATGGCAGAGCTAGCTGAGATGTCCGTCGAGCAACTTAAAGGGGTGATCGGTGAGGTTGCTGCGAAAAAAGTATGGGGTTTCTTTAGGCAAGATGCAAAGGCATAACCCTTTCCTTGTTTTGTAAGGATGCATTGGGCTATCCGTCGATTAACTGCAGAAATGATGACGGAAGAGGATGAGAGTGGAAAAAATGTAACAGGATTTGAATTAAATTTGTAAACATAATAAAAATAAAATAAAAATATAAAGTGATATAGAGTATGCAAAATAGAAGAGTTAAAAAGAGCGGAGGAAAAAAAAAAAAATAAGAACACGTTAGTAGAGGGCAAATGATCGTTCTTTGATAAAAAAGAGAAAAAGGAACAAACGAGAAAGAGGTAGAGGATAAACAGAAAATGTTGCCAAACGAAAACGACCAGGTATTAAGTAATAGGTGTAGAGGTGGTGATAACAATAATAAAATACTAATAACAACAGGAGAAAATTGTCCAAACAAAAAACTATGAAGAAACACATTATGAAGGGAAGTATATGGGAATGGTCACAGAAGCCTTTTTTAGTTCGATCACCTACTAAGGGAGGACGCAAGTACCACCTCCGAGCTCATGCCTTCATTTTTCCCTTTTCTACATAGGTCCGCCTCGTCCATCCCATCAAAAAATACTTCCTCTTCTTCTTCGTCCTCTACCTCGTCCTCCTTGTTTTCAATGGCTTCGCCACTGGTAAACTCTGCACCATCTCCAGTGTCCTTGGGAGCATTGTCTATCTGCTCTTCATCCTCCATCTCCTCGGGTAGTGTAGATGGAGGTGAGGGAGGAGCAGCCGATGGAACCCTGACCATGGTCGGATACCGAAGGGCAAATATCTCACAATCCTGTTTTTGGAACCCGCGTGTGAAAAATCGATACAGACCTCCACCTCCGGCCTCCCCCTCAGTCCCATCCAGCATATCAGCCTCATCATCGCCCACTCGTGTGGTTGAGATGCCGAACCATGAAGCAGATGAGGCACGACGCGAATAGGATGGAGTCGGCTGGTTCACACATGTGTCGCTTGCCACACGTCGCGGTTCCCTATATCGTCGAACGGATCCTTGCCTCTGCTGTTGTGAGGGTTGCTGCAAATTCAGAGAGGAAACTGGCTGATGCCGCGCTGAAGATGGGGGAGGCGCAGAGAGTGGGAAAGATAAACGCCTTTTCAGATTGCTCACAAACCCTCCTGTACTATTATTACGCTTCGCGTTCACTCCAGCGACCTGGGTATAGATCTCATGCTCCTCTCGTGCCCCCATTTTCTCCCTTCCGTTACCGTTTGTGCCCAGAAAGTAACCCGCCGCCATTCGCAGAAGTCTACTAACACGTCCTCCTTTCCGCTGCGATGGGCTCGCAACGCTATTGAGGGAGGCATTGGGTAGCAGAAGCGATGATGAAGAGAACCCCACCCCCATTGCGCTGCCTCCACCAGTATCTCCCCTCGATGCCCCACGTACTCCAGACATGTTGCGTTGCGGTTGTATCAGCGCTGCAGTGCAAGCACGACCTGAGACATCAAGCGTGCACATCTGCACAACATCGGAATCGACCTCCACCACAGGACGTAGGCGACGCGCCTGAGCTTGAGTTTCGCGCCGTAGTTGCTCTTCCATTGCGACTAGTTTACGCTGCGATTCAACGTATTGAAGAACGCGTTCTTGCTTGGTCTCACGTGTGGCCGGCATCTAGCCCAGACACGAGAATATGTATTAATAACAATCCAACAAAAACCGATCGAGAAACGAAGAGTTAATTACCACACGAAAATAAAGCTGCATATTGTCCTCTGTTGCCGGCAGATACCCCTCCTCTGCCTGTACTGAAATATGATTCATGGACGATGAAGGTGCTGGAGGATTTTTCTTTGAAGAGCCTAACACTGGCACAGAATAGCGTCGCAGAGTATGTGTGGCAATAGGGGAGTTTGGCGTGGTGGGAGCAAAAAGGCCACCCGTGTAGATGTCCACCATGAGATCGTAAAGATGGACTACCCCAATAGAATCGGAAGTTGGAATGGGGAATGTACAAGGGAGAACAAATGACGTCCACTAGTTGATTTCCCAAAATCCTTGAAAATTTGGATAATCGTGCTGGCTTGTACAAGTCCTAGAGAAATCTCCTTCAGGCATGAATGGGATGGACCCTCATCCTCATTTACCCTTAAGGAGAAGATCAGAAGAAAAAAGTCGTTGGAACAAAAAATAGAAAGAGACATCGTACTGACTGTAGGTTAAAGCGGAATATAAAAGTGTGAACACTGGCCAGTCACCAGCACCCAGAATATCCCCATATGCGATATTTATTAAATAAGAAGATATTAATTTAAAACACACGTGCAAAAGCATCTTCATTCAAGTACCGAAGCGCACCAGCGTGACGCAAGATCCCCCTTAGTACATCCCGAACCGCCTCTGTCTGCATGCCACAGATACGCACAACGCAGCCGTGAGCCACTGGACTTGTTGACCACCACACGTCCTCTTTGCTTCCCCCCTCTCCAATCTCGATACTCCGGCCCCCGCCCACCACGAGAACCGTAGCATAGCAGCTCAAGTTCCCTCCGAACTTCTCGCCAGTCGCTTCATCCAGTACTAGAGAGTCGCGCACTATCAGCTCGCCCTTGTGATATACCTCATTCTTGCTTGCATATCGCCCGGCCCATTTCTCTCCACGCGACATTCGCCCGCTCGTGACCCAGTCAACCATGATTAGCAAGCTCCCGTCGCCCTCCAACCTCACTCGCTGCACTTGCTGATAACTGGACTCGGCAAAGCATGTGACTGGGTCTGGTAACAGTAGGAGAATGGCATCCTCTTCCACCCGAGCGTCTAGCTCTTGTTTGCTCTCTCCGCCATTCTTCTTGCGCCTCTTGAACACTTTTGTATTTCCTTGAGTCAGCATCACGATCCGTGTTCCCGCGCCAACTTCGATATTGAGCCTTATGGAATCTCCCGACACGAGGCCGCCTCCATATCCCAATGCGTAAATAAGGCTAGTCTTTGGATCGTAGGATTTAGGCGCGATGAGTTTAAGTGGATAGGCAGACGCGCAACGGGTGAGTAGGGCGTGGGTGTGATGTAATGTTGTGGTGATGTGTCCTTCACCTGGGGAAAGAGAATGTGTCATTGAAAGCAGCCTCCTCCCCGATCTTGACGAAAATTGAAAAGAAAGAATGAGTAGAAGAATTTCAGTCGTCTGAAATGTATTACTGAGAGTGATTAGATTGGAAAAAAGATAAGCAAAAAGCACTGAACATATGTGAAGAGAATCAAAACAGAAGAGGGAGAATACAAGGCAAATAAAACATAGTAATAATGAAATGGAAACAGGAAGGAATATTAGATACTATTTGTCAGTATTAGTATACGAGTAAAAAAAAAAAGGGGGAAGGAGGGGGAAATACCGAAAAATAAATAATAAAAAGATACTATCTACATGTTTGTATTGTCATGTCACTCTCATGGTCCTCCCCCCTTCATTAGGAGTTCTATCACGCTTTGTTGTACTTTACGTGCTTTCTCCAGCTGCCGCTCTTTCTCCTCTACCATCCATAATAGTTTTTCTACCATTTGCGTCTTTTCCGACAGCTCATGCTCCTTTTCCTTCAGCAGGACTTTCAGTTCTTGCAGCTGCTCCTCATCCTGCCGAGCCGATAAAACTCGCCTCCCATCCATAATAGGAGTTGAGATTTTTTTCACGGCAACAAGATTTTCTTGCTCATTAATATCTAGATGCGTGACAGGGGGCAAGCAGAGGGGGGATGAGGGGGTCTCCTTTATGGAGGGAAGACTCTTGAATCGTTGTGTTCGAGCCAATTCACCCTCGCCTAATGCGGTCCGTTGACGACCGCCCCCTTGTATATTGCAACGCCAAGGATCGTCCGACCAGCGTCTTGCAAGATGCCGCGGAGTATTGTCCATGCTGGCAACTGCGGGCTGCTGGCAGAGAGCAGAATAGGTGTAGCGAGAGGGAGAATTCAGGCAGAGATTAGAGGGCGACCCCAGGGATCTGGGCCCATTCCCGAGCATATCCCCGTCTTCCTCATCCTCCTCGCCCTCCTCTTCTTCGCCGCCCAGATACTCCTCAATTTCAATATCTTCCCCTTCGCCCTCTTCCCTTACACGCTTCAACCGGGAAACACGCTTTTTCTGCCGAGGTGCCAGCAGCTTTAGAACTTGATCCTCGTTAGAAGAACCATCCTCCTCAGCGTCGTCGTCGGCAGTACGAGCGGCAGAGGGGAGATAATATCGGTTTGGGACATCCATAAGATAGTCGAAAAATGCATCGACATGCATGGACCTCATCCATTTCTAATTAGATGCACAGCAGAGTCTCTTATTAGCACACCATTTCAAACAGCCGCACTGTTATTAAAATTGGGGGGGGATGCATAGCAGCCCTAGCCAACTTAATATGGCACCCTTACCTTTAATCGTACGGCGTACTGCTGGATCTTTTGTGGACTCTGTTCATCCGTTCTTTCTACCCCCAACTCTATGGCTAGTCGGACCCAGCTTTTTATCTCGCCCTCGTGCATTCTCTGGCACAATCGGAACAGAGCCCATGGATGAAACTGCTTCCCATCACTCCGCGGCATGGCCAAGAAGCTCCGTCGTAATGCATCTGTGTTCGTTCCCACAGGGGAGCCCGTCACATGCAGAATAAAGTCGACATAGGCAGAGGTAAACGTTTGCTCGGTGACAGGCTTTTTGGGGAGGGGAGGTGGTGAAGGAGACGCCGACTTGACGGAGGCGGCTGAGTGGATGAGATTTTTTGAAAAGGAGGGAGACGGAAAATCAAACGGAAGGCTGTTGATAGAAGGAAGTCGGAAGTCGGACAGAGATTGATTGGTGGCCATATTCTGTTCTATGCTATGTTCCTGCGTTAGTTACCGAGTGAGAATAATCTGCTCTTGATGGGCAAAATATTAATATGTCTGCTAGATTGGTCTCTTCAAATTAATTCATGCTCACCCAGTGGAAGTAGTGATTATGGTTTACAAGCAATAAGACCTGAAGCGAAGTGGCTAGAAAGCCCATAATATTGCAGTGCGGATCGTCAGAAGGATTATGTTTGATTTTGCTATTTATATATTTTTATTTTTTTCAACTGAGAGAAAAGAAGACGGGCCATCTTTTTTTTGGATTGAGCTTTACTTCGACTGATATTAACTGGCCAAGGCTGAGCCACGGATGCTTCAATCAAAAATGTTTTTAAAGTTCCACCAATTAGCCCACACAGATGAATATTAGGCCTATTGTTATATACTTTCAAAATGGAGGATTTTCCTTAACAATGTGTTAGGATAAGGCTAAGCAACAGCGTCCCAATGTTAATTTGTTAGGCGTTTCTTATCGAAAACAAGCGCAAACAGGAGCCAAGTCGAGAATGACCAAAGATGAAACTTGCTTCTACCATGGATAAACGTTTATATTCTGAGACAGGTTATGCAAGGTCAGTGCCAGCATTAATACTCAGATTTTCCTTAAGGCCCCCCATCTCTTGCTTAATTCTTACGTGTCCTGTTCATTGCACTGCCACCCGTCGTCTGCCTTATCATATCTGCAGCTGTGCGTTCAAACTTCTCTTTCGTGGAATTGTTCAGCGCCAACCGCGCGGACCAGAGTGCTTGGCCCCGTATTCATCTACTTTAATTGAGATAGCCCAGGCCCCCCCTTTCTGAATAGAACAAGAGATGAAGGAGGAAGGCGTTGCTACACTCTTAAGCATCCCGCTCCCAAGTATATTCACATTCTCACACAAATAAGATGAAAAACTGATCGAGAAGCCTTAGGTTGCCCCGTGCATGCGCTTATTACCATGGCTTTCCATTTCTTAAGCCCCGTTAGCCTTGAAAGAGAGTATCCGACGATGTGTCGCATTTTGTCATCTGTCGGAGAAAATTAATTAACGAATGGTAAAGTTTCAGACTTTCATTGTTCTAGTAGATTAGGATTCTCGATCGAGTCACGAGACCGTGTAAAGTGGATTTGGGCTTTCACCACTTTTACTGGAGTCTCGATATATTTTTTTCCCAGCTACTAATCATTTCTACTCTCTACTTGGATTTTGCTCTTGGCGATCAAATTACATTTAAATATATTGCAATGCCACTTTTTAGTAATTGGTTCTCTTCCGAAAAGCAGCAATTCACCACTGAGCCTATGCAAATGCCAGATTCCGCTCAAGCGGCGGCCCCTCAGTCTATAAGGCGTCGAAGCACAGACCCATTCCATCCCAGAGGAACAAGAGGTAAAATTGGACGGGGATCGTCGACCCTTGAGAGCATAGCCCACTGATTCATTATGGCTACTCTTAATTCTACGTATAGATTACCAATGGCGTCGCTACATGGGTGCCAGCTTCTCGCAAAACCGGGCAACAGAGGGGGGCGCTAATCCAGTTAATAGACGTCCTTCTGGCCAAACATCTTAAAACCTCCAAAACAGCAGATAGTAATTTTTTTTGTTCATTTTTTTTGTAGTTATGTAAGGTATTTATGACATGCTCTCCCCACTTTTCTTTTTGTTGTTTCTTTGTAATTATATATATATATATACTTTTTATTATTAAAGTAGTATTCAGATATGCAGATATATATTTAGGAAATAAAGAAAAATGCGCTTTGACTATGAGTTTGTCAAAGCCATCACAAGCTCTCCTAGCGGTGCAAGCTCCTTTCTATCTATCAATCGATGTGTCTGCACAAATAATGCAAAATGTTTAAAGCTAGTATTCAGGTGGGCCTCCTCCCCTAGCGCTAGTACAGCATCAAAGTGGTGGTAATATAGGTGGGCATATACACGAAAGAGTCGCTTGAAGATGGTCTTAACTTGGGTGGTAAAATGACGAGGAAAAGGTTGTCCAACGCGGTGTGGAAAAAGAGAGTCATCGTCGAGCTGGGATTGCACCCAAGTCATCAGATAATCGACGTATTCGGGAGCAGATACACGCACGGGTTTTTTGAATTCGATGCCGTCACACCAATGGTATTCATACCTAGTATAAGAGAATATTCAGTAAATGAAGCGGGATGTTTATAAATTTGTCTGCATGAAACAATGTCCACCATCGAGATGCTCGATTTGATATCTCAGATTATACATGTATAGACAAGTGAGAATGGGCGGGCCATATAATGTTCACTTACTTTGGGCCTGCTGACATGACGGGGCATGCTTTTGGTGTACAAAACTCTGTGATGGTCCCATATAACATATTGATCTGATGATAAAAATCCACAGCTAATAAATTGAGGTTCAGCATCCGGATCCCATAGTCGATACCCAAATGAGAAATCCTTAACTTACCATGGACTGCTAACCACTCGTTAAGATCTTCTCCCTCCGGCAGTTGTACAGCTAACTGAAGATTACCTGCACCAAGGGTCACGTCAGCATAACGCTGTAATGGGGCGGGACCTAGGCCTGCCCCTAAAGCTGAGCGTCCATAGTCAGATGTGCGCTTCGGTTTGAAAGTACGAGGTTTTGAACTAAGTAGAAAATAGATTTAATGATTGGGGTACTAAAAAATAAACGCGAGCGAATGGACTAGTTACAAGTTAAAGAAGCTCATAGTATACTTGGTATGAAATGAAGTGCGTCGCGACGGGAACGGTAAAAAATGATTTGAAGTTAATGGGGACCTTTGGTATCAATCAATTAGTTTTGAATATAAGCTCGTTAATCGAAAATTACTACAATAATACGGTTAGATTGGATTGGGAATGCAAAATTCAACCAGAATCGCGCTCTGCTCTGGCTAAAAAATCAGTCCCGTGATATGAAGATTTTAAACCTATAAAGATAAGGATATGACCGTTAATTAGGAACGAAAAAATAAAAAAAAAATCAGCTATTATACACAGAATTGTCAAACAAAATTAGTAAGAAAGGTTTGAATGGATCTATTAAGGCTTACAGACGAGAACCCTAAAGTTCTGGGTAATATATAGTAGGAATGATGTTTCAGAAAGGCCAGCCAGAACAGCGACTTCAAGCTCCCATTCTTTGACGAGCCATTTGGCAACCCTATCTAGAAGACATTTATATCATATAAGGACCAAAATTACCCCCCAATCCCTGAATGAAATGCTGGTTTATATCTTGATTTTTTATTTTTACGAGTGAGATTGACGCATATGGTGTGAATATACCCTGGGATATATATATTTTATTATTAGGGTACTAGTAAAAATTTTCTAAACGAATGCGGCTGACTGTCATTGTATTGCACTGCTGGTATCAACTTTCGAATCCTTTTTACTCGAGTATTCATGTTTTAATCACTTTGTTCTGGCTCAACGAGTAATAGATACCATTCCAAGTATTTTGCCTTTTAGAGACTACTCGAATTTATCAGAGTTCGATCCAGAGAAAATTTAGAACATGGATTCCAACTTTTTCGCATAT
>NW_027192221.1:203968-249999 GCF_041956535.1 Calcarisporiella thermophila
CTCCCATATTCATTCATTAAAATTACCTAAGGAACTGGTGATTTCAGACATGGCGAACAATATGTGTGTCAATTAACTTAAAAGGAAGCGAACAAATTACTGATCAGAGTGAAAAAAAATCGAGACGGGATCTTTCTACAGAGGAACCTTCGATTTTGGTGAAGAGTAATTCCATAGCAATAGCAAGGATTACTTGGGGATGTTTATGAATCCAGATATTAGAGGTGAAGCTGGGCATGAAGAGCAGTATAGTCCTATTGACACATTCTTGCTACAAAAATTTGCTCATACAATTTGGCGTTGCAAAACACTATATATATAGGTTAGAGTAAAACAAGATCATCGGATGAAAATACTGCTTGTGGATTGATATGGGTCTACTTTATACTTACATTCTCACATTCACTATACATTGAACGAGTACTGATACATTTTGCATCCACTGAGGGTTATTTTTTCTTTGCCCGACTTTCCTATAAATATGGGAACTTTTTCTCATGCGCCTCTACCAACTTCAAGACTCAATTTATTCTCTCAGCCCATTGTGTATTAGCGTATGGTTATCATGATATCTCACGAAATTCCCGGAGAGGTATCCATTATCGGTCTGGGAGATATGGGAACATCACTTGTCAAGACGCTACTGCGATCAGGATATCGGGTTACAGTCTGGAACCGAACAAGTTCAAAGGCTGAGCCATTGGTAAGTGAGGGAGCGATCCTGGCTCCTAGCCCTGCCGTCGCAATCAACGCGAGTCCTATCATCATCATTTGTGTCTCTGGATACAAAGCGTCGAATAGCATATTAGAGAGTGAGGAGGTCGTCTCGGTGCTTCCTGGTCGACTGTTGATACAATTAAGCGGTGGTACTCCCCAGGATGCAAGAGAGAGTGAGGCTTGGGCAATAGAACAGAAAGCCGAGTATATCGATGGGGCGATCCTGGCCACTCCTGCTCAAATCGGGATGCCAGAGACCACGATTTTTGTGTCTGGAGCAGAGCCTAGCTTCCAAAAGAGCCAGTCGCTACTCAAATGTCTTGCTGGAAATCTGCAGTATCTAGGGGTGTCAGTGGGCGCCGCCATCGCTTGGGAGCTCGGGTTCATGTCCTATTTATGGGGCTCAATGCTGGGCTTCTTCCATGGGGCCCGTATCTTTGAATCGGAGGGTATTCCAGTTGATGCCCTGGGATCCATGATCATTAACATTGCCCCGCTCATAGGGGAGATGATCAAACACGAGAGCAGTGTTATCCAAGCAGAGGCGTATGAAACACCTCAGAGTACCCTAAGAGTATCTTCACTGTCTGTAGAGTTAATCGTAAAACAAGCTCGAGAAGCAGGAATCAACTCTGATATACCTACATTTGTCCTGAGGCTTTTCAGAAAAGCTTTGGAGGCGGGATACGGGGAGCTAGAAATTGGTGCACTCATCAAAGTATTGCGTGAGGCCACCTAGTGGTTATAATAATATCTGCTGGACTTAATCGCGTTCCCTCAAAATGGTTTGGTTTTCTTGATATTAGGTTATAATGGATATTGCTTTTATTGGTGTGATATGTGCTTTTCACTGTTTCATGAATTCTTTATTTTGAGTTAAAAGCAGCATTTAATTGTGTTTTGAGAGATGAAAAAAATTTAGAGGCGTTGCTTAACTCATATGAGTATATTTCACTTCAACTCTTTCCCGGGATTCTCGTCCCCAAGCACTTGCTTTATAACTTTGTGTGATTTCCTCACCCTGTTGTTAATTTTGACAGATAAAACGTACCGTTCTAGGCTGAAATGTATTTGCGCCTACACTATATTGAAATAAAAAACCTTAGTCATCAATTGAAAAAGCCATTAGCTAAGGCCTTGCCTTCGAATTTGCTTTTCATACTCAGCCACCTAAATTCCCTTATTAAGTCGCTAAGAACGTATCGTTGTTGGGGAGGCAGGGTCAAAAATAAGCAATTTGGATAAGCAAGTATCACATCGATAAGAGGTCTTGGTATCGCTTGGAAGGCCTTTTTCCACTCTAGCAAAGGGAGAGGCACTTCCATAGGACAGGTAATTCCTTTGCTCTGCCAGAAATCTCTGTCTTTTTCATATAATGCAGAGCCAAGTAGAGACTTGCTCTTTTAATCGTTAGCTATATCTTACTATTATTCGCAGAGTCCATTAGGCGTCGATTTTGAATCTATCGCATGTAGCGCTTAAACTGGTTGAACACCGTATTACCCTTGAAGCACCAATGATAATTCAGTAACAATCACTTCCATCAAGTCAATCATATCCTAATTGACACGCTCATTCGAATTCTCACACTTGGCTCAGCAATTAACTACTTTTGTCCATTTTGGGAAAATTCGCCTAATTTGACAATAGTATAGTAAGACCATAGGATATATAAACCCTGGAACAAGATAATTTTTCCTCACCTTGCATTTTGTTCCTCTATCGATTTCTGCACTCTTCTCAATGATCGATCACGTTGCTATCAAAGTCTACAATCTCGCTCTCAGCAAGCAATTCTATGCTCAATTGCTCAAGCCTTTGGGGCATAGCATCACGGTAGATAACGAGATTTATTGTATGTTTGGAAAGGGCGAGTTTGTTCTTTCCGGAGGAGGGCCTGCTAAATGCCACGTCGCGTTTAGAGCGAACAGTCGTGAGGCCGTTAATGCCTTCCATAAAGCTGGTTTAGAAGCTGGCGGTAAAGACAACGGCGCGCCTGGAATTCGCTCCGAATATGGCGACACCTATTACGCTGCTTTCCTATATGATCTAGACGGCAATAATATCGAGGCCGCATTTTACGAGTAGTTCTTCCATCTTCAGTTGGTTTGAATCCAAAAATTTGTCCATTGTAAAATTATTCTCTTAATAAATATTGTTCTTTTTCGAATAAAACCTGTTAGAAAGCGCAATGAGACCTCTTTTCGTCCTCCTCTCCATCTTCATCTCTCTATTGTGTGTTACATTGGATCAAATGGATAGAGAAGTTGATAGCACTTAATTAGTGAACCCTAAAGTCTCGTTTTATCTTTTATCTTTCATCTTGCTCCCTTTCACACTTCTGCTCCATGAAAGCGAAAGGCTTTTGTTTTTATCCATTAAAATATTCGAGCAGAACCAAGGCAATAGAGGCTCGGTTTAGGATAAAATGACGTGTTAGAGCAAGGTTCAATAAGCCCCTATAGACCCGTATGCATTGCCAATATTGGATAGCATCCTAGGATGCTAATAGGGTTACACTGTTGCACGGTGTATTCCTTTTCTATTCCCATTTATTAATTCCTCGAATAGCGTTGGGTCTTGTTTTGTGGCTTTGCTTCGATAGATTTTTCCAAAACCTTTGTTTTGGACATCATCTCGCCTAGTTTTCCCTCATCGAATATTGCCCATGCAATTTTCTTTCTAAGCTTAGAAAAAAAACACATCATTGCCTATACTATATGAGTTGTTCTATACGCTTAAACCTTTAGATAAGGTGAATAAGAAGAGGGAACACTCTCCGAACATCTTCCATCTCATCCACACTTCCATATACTATGGATGAAGATGACTCCCCATCAATTGATTCTGCATCTCCGCTCATCCCTTCCGATTCACTAGAGACAGTTTCATCTTTTCTCGAAGGCAATCTTTCACTTCTCCTACACCCTGATTCTCGTGCATACCTCGAGGCCGAGGACGACGATCGGCCACGATCGGCAACTCGGCGTAAATCACCCGGCAGAAGAGACACTGATGCTGCGCAAATAATTCCCGAACTAATTGCTACCATTGAGAGAGTCAGTTTGGAACAGAACGAGGCTAATTTGCCCTTGTCTTCCTCGTCATCCCCGAGCAATATCGTGCCATTGCAGGCTCTCGACTCGCATCCTCAGTCTTCCAGCTCTGATTACTCCGACGAAGAATCCAAGTTGGATCCGAAGTCTCCCGTGACTAATTATACCTTTAAAAATAGCGGGAGGCGCGGTTTTTTAACACTGGCTGGCATTTGTGGACTGGCGTTGGTTGCACTTTTAATGGTGTTTGACTCATTTTTGCATTACCACCGCGATGCTTTCGGTTGTGCACCCTCCTATATGCGGCCAAAATACGTTAAACAGATAGAATTTGATAGTGAGCGGACCCGATTCGCTGGAAAATATGCCCTCTATCTCTATCGAGAAAAAGGCTATGATACTAGCGATGAGGTGAAATATTTTATTAAGTTTTATTTTTGCTTATTTTGTAACAAATCTCCTTTCTCTCTATAGCCTTCTGGCATACCTGTGTTGTTTATCCCAGGGAATGCTGGTAGCTACAAGCAGATTCGTTCGATAGCGGCAGAGGCTACGGTGCAGTTTTATGAGACAATTGGTAGGGAAGCAGGTACTATAGAGCGAGGCGTTAGAAATTTAGATTTTTTTACTGGTATTTATCTCAATGGTTAACTCTTCTTCATCTTCTATATTCATACTGAAGACTCACTCTCTAAATTTTGTTTCTCTTTAAAAGTGGATTTCAATGAAGAACTCTCGGCTTTACATGGCCAATCCCTGCTCGAACAGGCAGAGTATCTGAACGATGCCGTGCAGTACATCCTATCTCTTTATCCGCAATCACGTGCACGTTCTCCGCTTTTCCCTCCTCAATCTCTACCTGATCCGACCTCTGTCCTCATAATTGGCCATTCCATGGGTGGCATCGTGGCTCGTGCAATGTTCTTGATGTCAAATTATCAGCATGGGACGATCAACACTATTTTGACGATGTCAACTCCTCACGTGCTTCCACCTGCAACTTTTGATCAAGCTATTTCAGATATATACCGAGAAATCACTCAATATTGGAGGACGGGGTATGCGACGGGCGCCATGCTGGACGTGGTTCTAGTGAGTGTGGTGGGAGGGAATCTTGATGAAATTGTTGCATCCGATACCGCAGTCATCGAAGATCTAGTTCCAGCTGAGAACGGTTTTACAGTGTTTACATCTGGGGTACCACGCGTGTGGCTAGGGACGGATCACCTCTGTATTTTGTGGTGTAATCAGCTGGTGCGTGTGATAGCGGGAGTTCTATTAGATGTGGTCGATGCACGTAGACAGGAGCAGACTAAACCAGCAAAGGAGCGTATGCGAGCCTTTCGTAACGGCTTGCTGGATGGACTGGATCTGCGAGCTGAGTCGCCCCAAGCTGACCAAGAGAATTTTATCGATCGGCAGGTAAAGACACTGTTGGATTTGAATAATATAAAACACACAGAGATTCAACAAGAAGAGCCATTCTCACGGAGCATTGTGAAGCCCTCAGTTGAGAATCCGGCTGAAGTTGACCTGCTTGCGATCCCAATGGCTGGATTCGACACTTTTACGCTCTTGACAGATCAACCCCTGGGCGGTCGATTCGACGTCCTACTTTGTGAAATGATGAGTTCTCAACGAAAGCGGCTGTCTTGTGTGTCTGTTAATTCGTTGGCGGTGGCTGTGCCCGCCTCAACGGTACAGGACGCAACTCCTTTCTCGGGAAGAGTGTTTACCCTACTTGAGCTCCGTTCTCATGAGTTTGAAAAGTTCAAGTGGATAGCCTGGCTTGATCGGGGTGGATATGGTCCTAGCGGAGGCTTTGTGTCTGCCGGCTTTTCTGCTTCCATGGGGCGTGATCTCACCCTTACCAATGGGGTTTGGACCGTATTAACGCGTGGGCTTGCTATACACCATTTTAGGAACAGGCCTGTGCTTTCGGCAGTGATCCACCTCCCTTTCTTTGAAAGTAGCCTGCTGGCATACCACCTCACGCTCCGGCAATTGGGGTGCCCCATATCCAAACACGGTGGGGAGTTTTTTCGGCCGTTGGTGCGGCAATCTGTCGCAGGAATGTATGAGGTGAAATGGCACGTCAATGTATCGGATATGGACTTATCTTTTCATGGACCCGCCCCTTATGCCACTTCCCGCACGATTAACCGCCTCCCCTCTCCACTGCTCGATCATCGCGGTCTCACGTTGAGATTGTGGACGGATCCTCGTTGCATTCAGGGAGTGGAACTGGAACTCACCCTGGATGTTTACGGGAGTTGGGGCAAGCTAGTCACACGGTATCGAATGGTGCTAGCCGCTTTTCCAGCTGTTGTTGTCCTCTTGGGACTTTGGTCGCAAATGCGAATGTGGTGCAAGGGTGAAGCCTACCCACATATGGGAGAGGCCTTTTGTTATATTGCGAAGCGTGTGCTTCCCATATTACTTATGGGTATTTCGGCACTCGCGGTGTGGCAAACAGTGGAGCCTTCGGCTGTGATCGCCGTGCCGGATATGGACGTCAGTGGAAACAGGACCCTGAAGATGATGGAGGATTACATCGGGGGTACACGTAAAATGCTAGGATTTGACCTTATCGATGTGTTGATCGGAAATCTGGACCCTTTCTTCTGGTGGTTACCGGGTTTTTTCCTCGTAATATCGTGCGGTGTCGCAGTGGCAGTCTGGCTGATGGTGGGCGGGTTTGTTAGAGGGGTGGTGCGCATTATTTTGACCTTAGGCAAAATGGATATCGTGCCACTGTGGACGCTCAATCGGTAATTTAAATTTCATTTGGTTAGCAATGGGCCGTCAGCCGGGATCTCATATAAATTTTATTTTTGCTCTTTTTTGTTTAGTAGGCAGTTGCAAGAAACACATTTGAGCAGGCTAAGACGGCGGCTTGTCACTACCGTTGTCTTGTTTGTGCTCATTGCAACACTAATTCCGCATCAGTTCGCCTTTATCGTGGCTGTTCTGGTAGAGCTTGTGACCTGCGTCCGCGCTGGCGTCTTATCTCACATTGCTAGCGACCCGCTTGATCGCTTGAAGCATCGAGACCGTTTTCACTATCTTGAGGGGGTTTTGATATTGCTGGTGACACTTCTTCCGTTTAATCTACCGGTGCTGATGGTGTGGATCAGAAACTTGTCGGTGAAATGGTTCGTCCCATTTTCTTCGGATCATAATATTGCAGCTGTTGCCCCATTCTTGGTGCATGCAGAGGTGATGGTTTCGACGGCGTCGCTGGGGCGAGGTCAAGGTGGATTGTTTGAGAAGATGGACTACAAACTTCAGTGGACCATGGATTTTTTCTGGGCTGTGATGGTGTGGTGTGGCCTAATGTATGGGGTGAGGTATACTTGGTGTCTCAGTTGGGTGGGGGCGACAGCGGTATTGTGGATGTGCTTCCTACATCTAAGAAGCTCGTGGGTCGTCAAGGCGATCGGAGTTCGGGTAAAAGATATGCTGAAGTTTTGGAGGAAGAAAAGGTCTTGAGACCAGGGGCGTGGTTCTTCATCCCTCTTTACTTAAATTATATAATGGAAAGATAGAGCTTGTTTTAATATGTAAAATGTTTCGACTATTTCGCTGCTAATTTTAATTCCTTTTTCTCGTTCTTGGCTTTTGTACTTGTTTATAGATAGGGTTTTCATTTATGGAACTTTTGATTCTTTTCTTTCTTCAATTATTTCAATTTTTGCTGCTTATATATATATGGTTCTTCTTTCCAATTTTCCTGCTCTTTTTTATTTTTTTTCTTATTTTTATTTTTCAACGGTTATCCATTTGTCATTTCCTATCACATTTTGCTTTTTTTTTCTTAAGAGGCGTGCATAAATGGCAGAAAGGTAGAGGTTCTCTAATATACAAGTTCTATTACAGTCCCTGTTGAAAAGATTCCAATAACAAACAAATCCCCTTTATAACAAGCAATTTTTTTTGTCACCTATATGCCTGTTAAAAGACAAATATTTTCAATCATGTCCCTATCATGGCCGTATCAAGGCGTAGAGGATCTGTGGCCGAATATTCTAAAATTCCCGTTAGCAGGTCAGAGGCCACCACGTCGTCCGATCTTATTGCAAGTGCCGCATGATAGCTTGCGATGGCAGCATCAGTTTCTCCTCGTAGCTGGTGAAGCATGCCAAGCGCGGCATGAGCAGCGGCATTTTGAGGAGAGATGACGAGCACTCGGGAGAAAAGATCTAATGCAGTGTCAAATTGTCTAATGAAACGAGAGAGCATTAATTAGAAACAAGAACGACGAAAACATAAATAGAATGTGATTTCTCATTACTTAAGTTTCCGATAGCAGTGACCCAAATTGTTATAGGCCGTTTCTTGCATTTCTGGAAAGGCATAGGTTGCCTCCATGAGTTCGAGAGACTTGCGTAAATGGGTAATGGCCTGTTCATATTCCCCTTTGTTGTAGTGCAAAACCCCAAGCTCATTTAAAAGCAATGGGTCCAAGTCGCAGATGCGATAGGAGGCAAGGAGGTATTCTTCCGCTTGCGTGATATGAGAGAGATGAAGATGTTGCATTCCGATAAAAAGGGGAGGGAGATGGGATCTATATTGAAAAATTGGGCACTCTAATAAAACCAGGGATAATCTGGCCAGCTAATAAGGCCAACATACCCTTGAAATAGGCGTGAGCTTGTCGAATATGCCGAGATTGCTTGGTCATGCTCGCCTTCCATCGCAAAGGAGTGTCCAAAGCCGATCCATGCTGGGCCATAGCGCATATCCATTGTAGATGCTTTGCTGAAATAACGCCGTGCTTCGGAATTTTTCCCTATCAGGTAATAGTAGACGCCCACGGCGAACCAAGAGACTGGCAGCGTTGGATGTTTAGCAACGAGCTCGTGAGCTAGGATAAAAAGTTTATTTTTTTTGCGAAGCTCATATAGGCAGGCGATGTAAAGAGGTAAACTGGGGAGGTCGAAGGGGTCTATCTCAATGATTCTAAAAGAAGGAAAACTCAAATTATTTAGAAAACCAACGAGAGGAAGCTGCCAAGAAGAATAGCAATACTTACTTTGAGAGTGTCTCGAAACATTCTTCAAAACGGCATTGAGTGTAACATATGTCAGCGCGGCATAGTAATACTTCTGGATGATTGACGAGGGAGTATTTTACACCGAGTGTTGATATGGCAGTATCAATATCCTCTAAATCATTGTACTGAAGATATTATAAGTATTCGCTTAATAATGTCTTTAGCGGAGGTTATTCTTTGAAATTGTAAAGTATACCTTTTTCAATTTCGTCAAGTAGAGCGATTTTACAAATTCAGCGTCCTCATCGAGCTGATCGGCAAATTTTAGTGACGCTATTAATGCATGTTCTAATTGGCAAGAGTAAAAAAATACCTGTTTTGTATAAATGTTTTACAACTAATCAATGAAGAGGCTATCACCTTCTTTACTTGAGAGCATCTGTTGACATATTAATGCATCAAATGCCTAATAGAAACACAACAAAACTATTAGCATTTTTATTTTCAAATAGTGATTACAAGAGACGCATTGTTTACCTCATAGCATTTAATGTCTATAGCTAGCGCTTCTTTGAAACAACGCTTTGCTCTATCCATATTATTCTGCTTTTGATAAACAAGCCCTCTGTAATAGCACATTGAAGCCTCTAGCTAAGAGAGTAGTATTTTTGGTTTATAAAAGTTTCTTTAAAATGTAAGAGCAAAGGTCGTTGTTATTAGTTTTGTTGAATTACCTTGACACCGCCATCCACATTTTTGACTTCTGGCAAATCTAAAAAGTTTGAAGGGTTGAAAACTTAGAATTCTATTTGTATTAAGGAGAAATATACGGCAATTTGCCTTTTCCTTGTGCAAACGGGTTTTCTTTTCCAAGGATATCGAGCGCTTCCTGATATTTTTCTTGTTTTATCTATTCGGATAGAGAAAATAAGTGAAAAATTATTCCCTATGGAAATAAGAAGTGCATACCATGCATTGAGCCGCCAGTAACCGGCATGCAACGCTATTATCGAGCAAATTCTTCTTAAATAGAAGTTTTTCCGCGCGCGTATATTGCCCAGTGTGATAATAGACTTGTGCCAACCAGAACACGTCGTTAGGATCACCTTCTGGAAATAAATCGATGCAAACAAAGAGTCATTGTTACCGCCACCTAGTCATTCAAGCATGAAACTGCTTACCTGTTAGCGCCACTACTTTATCTCCCCAAAATGCTGCGGTCTCCCACAAATGTTGTTGTAACGCGTCGTGCCGCAACATTCTTAATCGATCGACCCTTGTTGGAGGTCTGAAGCTCTGGTTTCCGAGCATCGAAGGGGTGCTCTGGTGAGCGAGTGCAGGAGAATTGTGGAATGGGTTAATTAATAGCGGGGGGGTTAGTCCAAGCGTCGACGATGCGCCGCTTATGTTTGGGCCCGATTGTGGGGTAAAATCAGAGGAATTAGAGAGTTGCAATCGTGGTTCACGAAACTTAGTTGGGGTAGCCATGGGGTTGGTCTGATGCTCATGAGAGGATGTGGCACCTCCTCCTGCGCCGCGGCGACGCGTGGAACGCGTGGAGCTTGGAATATTTCGTGGCATTAATATGTCAAGAGAGGAGAGGAATAATGAATAAACTAAATTGAATAAAACACACTATTATGGAGTGTCAGTAAGACATCCGTTTGGAGGCGGCTACGTCACCTGCATTTTGATTGGTGGAGAGGTGAGTTTTATTATTTCGTTCGAAGTTTTATTTTTTATACTTCGTGCACATCAAGGTCAAGGATGAAAAGCATCGACATCATCTTGTCGAGAAGCATTTTGAATCTAGCCAATTTTCCTTGCTAATTATATCTTCATCATAAAATATAACTCTTTTATTTCTTTTTTGTGTATATTCAGTTACTCGATCCTATTATTTATTTCCTCTCGCACTTAATACTATTTAAGATATTTCTAATATACACAATCCCACATGGATATAGTCTACGCACAACACACATTCGATGCAGAGAATCCAGACGAGATTAGTTTTGCTCGGGGTGATAAAATCATTGTTCTAGAGAAGGATGAAAACTTTGGCGATGGATGGTGGCTCGTAAGTGCTCCCCCATTAATTGCTAAGCTAAGGTTTGGATTGTTTAATATAAATCATATCTACTCTCAGGGCCAAAATCCCCATGGCGAAATCGGATTATTTCCGGCAAATTATGCATCACCACAACCACCTGCACAAAAGGCTTCATCCCAGTCGCAACAACAACAGCAGCAACAAACCAGGGTGCGTCCCCTTTCCATAGTCATGTCAAATCCCATCACACAGCAACAGAGCCCTATTAGTATGGAATCAGGCTCTCCCCTGGGTCGCATTCAGCAACAGCAGCAGCCACAGCATTATCAAGAAAACAATTATTCAAGGCAAATGGAGGATGAGGGTAATGAGAACACAAAAGTCCACTCGTCCCACTCATCTCTTACAGATAACCTCGGACGGGATCGACTATCGGTTTCTAACGGGCGTCCAACTCCTCCCATGCAGCCATCTCCTCCCGCTCAGCCGCCGCCTCCTACTCAGCCCCTCCCACCTGTTCAACCTCCTTCTCAACCACCACCGTCACAGCCTCTTCCCCCCATTAACCCTCCACCTCCCCCACCACCAGCCTCAACCACGTCTACAGAGTCCAAGAAACTCTCCATGGAGCCTACTGGAGCACGTGCAGCCGCACAGACAATATCCCTGCAGACGGCGATCCGACATCCAAGTTTGGCTGGAGTGCATCCGGAGGATTGGGATGTGCAACAAGTATCTTTTTGGTTGCAATCGATGGGGTTAAATCAAGCAGCAGTCAAGTTCACGGGTAATCATGAGATCTTTCGAATCCCTCATAGTTTTAAATTGAGAATTCTTACTCTATTTTTCACCTGCAATTAGAGCATGAGATTAGCGGTGATATATTATTAGAGCTGAATCTGGAGACGCTCAAAGAACTAGACATCTCATCTTTCGGCAAGCGCTACCATGTTATGAGTGCAATCAATGCCCTAAAGCAAGAGTTCAATCTCAACTCTGGCGATCAGAATTCAATCTCAGACACTCGATCTGCCGCCTCTTCGGTTCGTGGAGTCCCCGCTCCTAGTATCACTAGCCCAACCTCGCCGTCGCCTTCATTTCAGAACGTTCAACGGGTGCTGACTGACCCTGGAATGGGCCGGCCAACCTCGACAGCCTCGGTTCCTCGCTCGGATTCACGTTCTGGTAGAATGGGTGCTTCTAGCCATAGTGGACAAGACTTCCGCGGTGATGCCCGAATTCTAACTGAAGCGATTCCAGAAGAAGAAGACATAGATGATGAAAATCGGTTCCCTCAAGCTATATCCCACATGCATCTAAACACTCCCCCTTGGCAGCAGCCTCCACTTGGCCAGCCAGGTGTGTCAGGGAGCTCGGTAGGCTCGAGTGTATCAATGCGACAACCAATGTATACCTTGCAAACAGAGCCTGATTCTCGTACATATATTGTGAGTCCTTTATCCTTTGTATGATTTTATTTGCATCTATGCATATTCATATGCTATTCTATTTATTTAGAGCGGAGACAGCCGATCCTTGACATCGGATAGCGGACCAATGGATCCTGAGCATCCCAACGGCCATAATAGATTTGGTGCAAGATCCGAATCGAATGTTGATGAGCTTCATGCATGGCAAAGGCTCCCCGTTCCTACGTAAGTTTAACATGATTACAAAATCGTTTATGATATTGGTTAAACATATATTTGCATGCGTTTGCTCTCTTTGCTTCAATTCCTATTTGTAGCAGTATCAGCAATTCACCCTCTGGCCCAAAGCCGTCTGGTATTAATCGACTTATCAAAAATCCGGATTACGAGGGGTGGTTGCGCAAGCAAGGAGGTCGTTACAAAACTTGGAGTACTCGCTGGTTTGTCCTCAAAGGAAGCGATCTCTACTATATGAAAAATCCAAAGGATACACGAGCTCGTTCGCATATTGATCTTCGAGGATACCGTGTAGTTCCTGATGAGCGGATCCAGGCTGGCAAATACTGTTTCAAGTTGGCGCACGATCGCGAACGTACCTACAATTTCTACTGCGATACCGAGCAAGCTATGAAAGACTGGCTTCATGCGTTGATGAAGGCCACAGTGCGGCGTGATCCAAATGCGCCTGTTATCTCTTCGTGTAATGTGAAGACGGTGCCTCTTGCTGTAGCCCAGCAAATGCGCCCTCTCCCCCCCACGCTCAACAATAATCCGCAAGGGCAGCAGCACACAAATGGCATGGGGATAAAACAAAATCGAGTGGCTGCGCAGCAGCCTGCTCCTCTCGAGGCCTTTGATCACTTCGGCTCACCATTTGGATCTTCGCAGCCAGCACAGTCCCCCCCTGCCCCTCAATCGGTGATTGAGGATGCATGGGATGGCGAGCCGCTTGACAATGAAATTGACCCCGATCTGCGGCCGGAGCGCTTACGCCGACTTGCCGAAGAAAGGAAGGAGGAGGAGGAACAGCAGCAACGAGCAGACGCTGCAAGTCGTTCTCCTGGTGTCGGAGCTGATAACCAGCTGGAGCCGTGGGCGCGCTCGCGATACATCCGCTGGGTAAACGCTCATCTCCCACCAGAATTCGATCAGCAAGTGACTGACTTAACGGACTCTTTCCGTTCTGGTGAGGTCTTGATCCAACTGTTGGAGTCGGTGGCGGGCAAACCAGTCAACCGCCCAGACCCACCGGCGAATGGAGCGAGCAACACCTCTCCTAGTATGTTGATGTTGGAGAATATTGTGGCTGCATTTCGGTTTATGGACAAACAGGGGGTTGTACGTGATGGGTGGTTTTCGGTGAAGGATGTGTTTGGTGGAAAAGAGGATAAAATCATCGAGATGTTGGATTCAATTAGGCGATGGCAGACTACCTTGGATCAATCGAAAAAAGATTAAATAATATCTCTTACTTTTTTTTTCCCCTCATTCATATATATAAATCTATATCCCATATGCTTTCTGAATATTGCTCATAAAATTAATTCATATGGTAGTTTCTTTTAGTTGTTAGTTCCTTATTCCTTTTTTACTCTAATTGCTTTTAATTTTTTTTTTTTTTGAAGTTCTGGGATTTTCTTATAGTATTATAATTTTATTTATATATTATATACATTCTACTTTTCCCACCTTTCATCAGTATTGATTAATGTATTAGTTTTTCTCCCTCCTTATAAATATTTTGAATATATACGTGATAATTTTCTCCTTAAGATATCTTTATATGCTTGGCTTAAAATCAATGCTTCCTCATAAATATGTGTGACATACAAAATTTGTGGTATCTATTGGAAGCCTAATACAACGAGAGGATTAAAATAAGTATGCAGTAAGAACTCACAGAATAGGGTGTCGTCATCCCTTTTATAAACTGGGTTTATTAGACGAAGAAGTAGTTAGCATTTCAGCCGCTATCCTAGCTTCAATAATTTACCCCCTCAACGTGGGACACGGAAAAAAAAGCAAGTCACATATATTTCAGAATTCGAACATTTTATATAGACCGCCATCAAATTAAAATAAAATCGGCTCTGATTGGTTGACTGCGTTATTGATAAGACCAGTCGATGGTGCAAGTTTCTTTTGAAAAGGATAGAACAAAGGGTATATTTTGGTTTTTTACTGCCGCTGAAATCCCCACAGCAATCGTGCCGTTTTCCATTTGCCCATTTCGCTTCTCCTCAATGTCATATTCTTCCGCTACTTTTTCTTCGCTAAATACCATGACTCCATGGCTAACTAGGTCAAACAAGCAAAAGCGTAATGTGTCCTTCATTTCTGTGCATTGATGTTTTGTCAATGTGTTCTAACATGTTTTTCCTTTCTGTTCTCTCCTCCTCATCTTGTGGGCTTTTTATAAAATAACAGCAGTAGTCCAGCCCATCATAGAAATTTCTAAACAGGATGACTGGAAAAATGTGTGCCGCAACATCAAGCGGATGGATCAACTCTACGATGCTACATTTCACTCATGGGTAAAGGCAGAAGAAAATGTACTTACTACCGCCATGTACCTACGGCGGATTGCAAATGGATATCCAATGGACCGCATTGTCAACGCACTCGAATGGCTTATGAGTGAGTGGAGGCTTGAGAGCGTTTGTCATCTTGTTAGACACCTCACGTTAGATTGGACAGGAGAACTAGGTAAGGATGCCAAATGAGGCTTCTGAGAATTTCTTACTGATAATGATGGCATCTTTTCTCAGGCGATGAACAGAAAGCAACACTGCTACGGCACATCACGAAGAGCTGGTCCACGCAGCGAACTACCAATCTTGTTGCTTCCCTGCTGAGCCTCCCCCCTTATTTGGATCCTGTACCAAAGGACCGTTTCCTCCGCGCCTTCACTGCTGGATGGGACTTCTCGCGTCTATCGGAATTATTTATGCATGTCCCGGTTCCTCATCGCACCAAGTTGCGGCTATTGAAAGAAGCAGCGGCTAGAGATCAAGGCGAGTTTAAACAAAGAATACGAAGACTTGCGCCTGAAACCTCCTCTTCTGCAACTTCCCCCTCTGCATCTTCCACCTCCCTCTCCTCCACTTCATTGTCTACCCATTCTTCTGCACACGCTCTGACTTCACCCTCATCCTCTTCATCACCCACCTCCTCGTCATCAACTAAGACACCCAGAGCTATAGAGAAAGAGGTGGAGAGTAGAAAAATGTTTTCACTGGAAAATGAGGAGGAAGATGCAGAAGATCTTTGCTCGCGATCGCACCAGCGCCATCAATCACTAATACTAGGGCTCCCTGGTGAACGTGAAATGATGGTCCAACAAGATATACACAATGGGAAAGGATTGGCAGCTGGGCATTAGGTCAGTTCCTTTATATCTCTTTATTTTATACGTTTTCGCCTCTTGTTTCTCTTCTTCATTCTTTGGCTTCCCTCCCCCAACCCTTTAATGACTTAATTTGCTATTATATGTTTTCATTTTTTTTGTTGAGTTCTCCAGTTTTAAAAGGCTTTTTTTTTTTTTCAATTCCAAAGTGTTATATTATTGAAAATTTTATACAGTTTTACGTGTTTAAACGGGACAATTTCTTTTGTTGTTGTTTATGTTTTTTCATCTTTTGTTTCTTTTTTTTTCCCCTCCTCTCCCTTTCTCTTCTCCTTATATTGCTATTATGCTATTATTATCAATAATATTTTCTGTCATTGGTAGGCTATACAAGAAATACAAATTCTCTTTATTTTAAAATTCACCAGTCGGATAATTCTTCATCGCTTCCACGAGGTTCCATCACAATGTCATCATCACTCTCTTCGGCACTATTTGAATTCTCAAGGGTAGGTGTAGCTGGCCTCTCCCTTTGCTGAAGGGGGTCAGGTTTAGATTGAACTTGCGCTGTGGCCGAGATGGAGGGGGCTGGGATAGCTTTAGGTTCAGATAAGGAAGGTCGGTTGTTTTTTACTTGCATCTGATCTTGTGCTTGTAATGGTTCACTAGGTGGTTGAGTAGGAGTTGAAGTAAGATTGAGACTGGGAGCAGAAAACGTTGCCGGAGGAACAGTAGGCATTGCAGCTTTTCTATTCTTAAAATCGGTTATATTCTGAACCTTAAATGCACAGATTAGGACTAATCGTTAAAAAAGTGTTAGAAGCAAATCTAGCCATACATTTTTCTCTTCAGTTACAGGATTTTCAATTGTTTGAGAATGCTCTTGGTTGAGAGTAGCAGTAGCATCTACCTTTTCTCTCATTTCAGTATCTTTGATATCCATACGGTTGGATTCATTGCCAGATTCCACAACCATAGTTGAGGCTTTTTGGACGATTTCCTTTTGTCTTACGAAGATTGGCTGCTTTACCGTAGTTTCCAAGAGAATTGATCCGCTAACCTCATTTTTTGATTTGTTGCTAGTATGATTCGCTTGGCGAAGGAGCGGTGGCAGAGGAGGGTGGATGACAAGATCACAGATAGTGAGCGCTTGAGCGCAAAAGTTTTGCAACTATAATATAAATAAGGCTCAGATTACTTTTCTTACAATTCGGGCCATATCAAGCCCTACCTCCCAACAAGAATCATTAATTCCTGCGGTGAATATTCTAACTGCATGTGATACGATGCTTGCAACCCCTTCTGTAGGGCACTGTACGGAGGCTGACAGGGATGCATACAGCGCCTTCTTCAGCTGGGTGTTAATATGGGGTGCGATGGTAGGATCTTGAGAGGCAAGTGTTACATAGGTTAGAACCACTTGGTCGATGGTTTGGCGAGCTGCAGGAGGAATTGAAGAGCTAGTATTATGGAGGAGAGCTTGCCAGACTGAAAAAGGAGTGATCAGTTTGCGATGTAGCCGAAGAATAGAAAGAGAATACTACCTTCTAGTACAGCCACTTGAAGCTGGATGTTGGGTGGTTCAATATTCGCTGCGATTGCATCCGAGTTAGTGATGATTTTGCGTTTCTTGTTGGATTTATTCTGATGATTCAATGGGTTATTATATATTGATTGTATCTAAAGAGGGTCGACTATTCTTTACCTTGGCGGCTCCAGTCTGTACCAAATCGGCTTCTATAGTAGAGGCTACTTCTGGTAGCTTCAAATCCTCGAGCAATTGCACGACGACTGATGTGCATATTGATTCAGCAAAAGAGATGCCAAATCTTTGAATACAGAGTGAGAGAGTACGATAGACTGATACGCGAATTGTACTGCGAAGAATGATTAGGTAGAGCTGATTGGTTATTCAATTGAAAAAATGTATATTATGGACACTCACTTTTGCTTTACGTTCTGAGAAAGAAGTCTCAGAAGAATACTAGATATCAAACTTGAATATCTCAGCATATGATCTCCACAGCTAAATGTGAATATATAATTAGTAAGAATGTCTACCGCATTAAAAATCTATGTTTACCATAGTATCATAGAAACCAAAATCTCGTTGGCATGTAAATGGAGCATGGGAATGCAACACAGCATAGTCAAATATTCAGCTTTATCTTTGTTTTCCGACATCTACATAGCATGGAAACAGTCCGAATTTGAATCTTATTACTCAACTCACAGTTCAACTTACTAGAGATCCTTCGTATACATTAAATACTCGACAGATCAAATCTATTAGAGGTCCCATTGGTACTTGCACGGCCACCAAAGTTTTAATACTGGGATTAGAAAGCATGCTTGTTTTTAGATACGCAAGGAATTGTCCATTACACTATCGAATATCCTACCTTAAAAATTTCACAATAGATTTACTTAGAGCTTGAAAACGCGTCAACAAAATTGGAAATCCGATAATGTAATCAAGGGCAACAGGAGGGAGTTGAAAACGATCTATTTGTTTTGAGGAATTTTCTGATAGAGGGAGTTAATCCATGTGACAAGTCCAAAAATGAAATTGCACACTAACCCTCTTCTATGGTGTCCAGTAGCCTATCAAGTATCTCATTCGCGGACCCCACCAGTTTTAACAATATATTTCTCCAGGTATCACTCTTAGTAGTAGTCGCCAGGCATTGCGCAGCGTGCTCTAAAAGAGCTGGGTCGGTTTGACCATCGAGATATTGTAAACAAAGAGTCTGGGTCTTCTCTGAGATTGGGCGGCACGTGGTAGGGAAGAGTGTGAAAAACTTCGAGAGGGAATGGAGAATGGTGGGCTAGTTTTGTCAGAAATATCATGAAAACATTTGCAAAATAAAATGAACTATTCATATTGTATCAGGTAATTACCACTAACTCGGCGTTCATTCTTAGGCTGTCGACCATCAAAGAGTTGAGCTTAGGAAGGTATACTGTAGTTACTTCGCGCTGTAATTCAGGGCGGTTTTGAGTTTTTGAAATAAGAAATGTAAGTGTTTCCATCGCTTCCTTAAGCGTAACAATGGGCTCGGGTCTCTAATTTGAGAGCATATAAATATCTTAAAATACCATAAAATAAAAGGATAATTACACCCATAATCCCGAGTAATGCAGAACACCACCCTACTACATTCTCCGTATATAATTCTTCAGATTGCTCGGCAGTCACACGGACCAAACATATAGCTGACCAGCGTGCTCCTGCACATTTTGATTGTAAAAGCGAATTGAGGCGAGTAGACCATTTGTGTTGTGTAGAGGATTGGGACGAGGAAAAAAGCAGGGGGCGCAAGCGGAGGCATGAAAGGATGAATGGTACATACTCTTCTATATGGTTATCGTCCACGATATAGGATGTAAGAAGGTGATGCAGCAGATCTGCCATGATGAATTAGTATTAAAATAGATTCCAACAATTTCCTACCTAGGCTCTCGAGAATAAATTAAAGTGTGACTATCTTTTCAGAGTAAACAAAGTAATATAGTTTGATTTAGAGTTAACTATCAAATACATCAGAGGTTTATAGTATAAATTCACCCTGACTCTAGTTGAATTTGTATTTTTCATAAATATATTCTTTAAATATCAGAGAAATTCTCGTATTTAATAAAAGTCTTTACTGCTATTAGGTACATTAGCTTTAATATAAGTGGACAGTATATATTCATTATTATATACTCGAATTCAGCTAAGAGATTCAATGAGAAAATGCAAGAAAAGTATTCATCCTTATTATGGAGAAAGAGATTTGCACTTTTTCCATTTCACCGGTATTTATGGAGTAAAATTTATTATTTTCTTATATTGAAACCATAAACTAGTAAATATTTAAAGCTCGAAGAAAACCCGGGATTTGGTAATAGATAATTGACATTGAATTTGAGCTAAAAAAAGCATGCTAGGACTCCCTAGTGGAAAAATGCAACTCGCTAGAAAAGAGTTCCAGATAAAGAAAAAAAAGTTTTAAAAATTACAACTAAATAAAAAGTTTTTCTACAGGATTAATCAGCGAAAATATATATAAACTAGGCAGAAACCTCCTTTTTCAAAGATGAGGCTGGAGTTGTGTGCCCAGGAGGCCGAACCCATCCCATTTCCACAAAAAAGTCATAGATCCTGCTTGTCTTGTTTACATCAATTTTGATCAATTCTCTTGCTTGTCGCCGTCGAAGCGCACCTAAACGTGCATACTCCTTGAGGATCGTTTCTTTAATGACCAAATAGGGTTTTGGCATAATTCGCAAAGTGGAGCATAGGTTTTGTTCGTCTTGAGTAAGTAGGTGGACGCCGTCGGCCTCCCAAATATTCAATGGGTTGGCAGGTTTGCGACCGAGGGGTTTTGGGGTGGTAGATCGTGCGTGGTTAGATTCCTCAATAGCTCGAGGGGGCGGTGGTGGCTGATACGCTGCCTTGCGGGATTGCTGTCTTTCGCTAAAGGAATTTTGAGACGCCAGCAGTGACTTAAGATTGGATTGCTAGAGTTACGTATTATTAAAATACATTAGAAAGGTAAAATAAATTGTACAAAAAAGATAGAAAAATTTACTCTCTGTGCTTTATCTCGCTCATATTGAGTACCCGCAGACAACGTGGTTATACCATTTTGTCTATATTCTTGAAGTTTGGTAATTTGTTCTCGAAGCTTCATTTCATCTAGAAAATTAGCCATAAGATCAATATCATTATCACATGCCGGATTAATAAATTAAATCTCACTGAGAAGGCCATCAACAAATTTCTGAAAATCCCCTGCAGTTTGTACTCGGGAATACGGTCGCAATCGGTTAAATAGATCACGTTCTTCCTTAGTACGCTTCTTTTCTTCTGCAACATTCTGCATTCAAGAGAAGAGTGAGTAAAGACAATACGAGTTTATCATTGAATTATTGCAACACCTTTTTATAGTTGAGAAGTCCGCGGTCGAATATAAATCGTTTACGTTCTAATCGCTTATCGATTTTGTGATTGAAAATCTCAAGGACAGCAACTTTCAGTTCGGTTTCCTCTGGGGTATCTTCTTCGGTGAATACTATATCCTTTACGCATTGCTCTGCATCATTCTCATGTTCCGTCTCGAACTCTTTCCGGCCAGGCATGTATCCTCCTATTTCGTGATTTGTCGGCTGACTTGAAAGAGGCTAGTAGAAAAAGTAGTTTAGAATTTAGGTATATTGCTACAAGTATATATATTATATTCACTTTGCTACGGTTTAAATCTGGTGGTTGCTTTGCAAACGATTCTAGGCGCTGTCGCTTCCGCGCATGGAATTCCTCAAGATCAATACCATCCAAAGAAGAGATAGTTCTCTACAATAAAGAAATTTTTTTAAAGTCCATGTCAGTATATTTCAGGATATTATTAAACTATACTGGTAATGGCCATTTATCACTGTTCACATAAATCTCTAGATAATGTTTCTCGCATTCTTCCTTCGTTCGTGTCTTAACATGCTTTGCCACAGCTTTCCAATTCCCCATCCCAAATTTCTCTAGCCCTTGTAGAAGCAGAAGCTCTTCGTCTGCGCCCCAATCTGCATCAAAAATGGGAAATGCTGGCTTGCTCTGTGATAGCGGTCAAGAATATAGTAAGTAAAAAAATAGTCCTTATTGATCCTTATATCAGTAAGATTAATAACACTCACAACAACGCGATAATCGTGCCAGTTCTTGTGCTGGCCAACTTCTTTGCCTTTGCTGAAGCATGTCACACATAAATCAAAATCCTGACATTCAGCACATCGGATCCGAACAGTATCAGTGACGTTGAAACCGCATGAATCACAATGAAAAGGTTGGAAAGGTTGCTCGATGTCGTCTTGTGCTAAAAAAAAAGTATAATAATGATTAAGACAGGAAATTATAAAAAAAAAAAGAATTCCAAGACAAAAAAAAAGCTCGCAAATGATGTTTACAGTATTTTAGAAGTACCAATATGTTAACGGGAAAGGATACTTAAATTTAAAAATATTCTATGGTAATTCATCCATGCGGCAATACATACCCTTATCTTCTCCCATATTTTCTTTTCTGACAGCTTAATGAGCTCAAACTCGAGTTTAGTACTTGCACTTTATTATCCCCACATTATGCTGCGCTACATTCTACTTGAAATTTATTCGGGCTATTAAAATCAATGACGGCGTGTTAAGTACAGAAGACAGCATAGTCTCCATGTTTTAATCCAGGAAACATGTTAGAATCGCTTGCTGCCAATCTGCTCAACCGCTTTTTGGGCGCGTATGTGGCAAACTTAAATTATCAGCAGCTTAATATTGCAATATGGACAGGTGGATGACTTTTTCAAACAATGGCCGTGTTGCTCAGGAATTGAATGGATATACTTATTTATTAGGTGAGGTTATTTTACGGAATTTGCAATTGAAGAAGGAAGCACTCGAAAAGTTCAGCCTACCTGTCGATGTTAAGGAGGGTAAGGGCATATATTGTTGCTGGAATGTCAATAGATGTGAATTCGAATGCTCTGCTTTGCAATTAAGGTCATCTTGGTGAGTTGACCATGTTCATACCTTGGTCGAATCTAAAAGGTCAGCCGGTGAAGATTAACATCAACGATGTATACTTGCTTGCTGCTCCGAAAGCAGAGAGTTCAGTGAGTATTTTTCTGGTTTTTCTCTTGTCACACATATCAATCTATTTTCTCTTAGTTCAACGCAGCAGAGGAGGAGGAAGGTCTCCAGAGGCGTAAGCAAGAGAAGCTCACCAACTGGGAACTGCTCAGTACAAAATCATCCGTTTCATCGCAAGGTATGGTTAATTTGCAGCACTTTTTTTGAGCGTATCACATCATTATCCTACCTTTAAACAATTGCCGCCATAGAAGAAGACCAGAAAAACGCCTCATTTCTTAACCAACTTATTACAAAAATTGCCGACAACCTTCAAATATCAATCAAAAATATACACATTCGGTACGAGGACAGGATAAGCACACCAGGCCATCCGTTTTCGGTAGGGTTAACGCTATCAGAGCTCTCCGCCGTATCTACGGACGAAGAATGGAGTCCGATGTTTATTGAACAAGGGACAAACACAATTCACAAAGTATATATATATGCTAGTTGGTTTAAACGGATTTGTTGCTAATCTAATTATTAGCTTGTAACCTTAGGTTCTTTAGCTGTATATTGGAACACAGATTCAAGATCACTAGAGGGTATGCCACTTGAAGAAGCAATTAAAGTTTTTATGAACTTAGTATGTATTATAAGAAAACTAGCAATCGATACTATACGAAATAGAATAATTTTAATGTTTCAAACTGCTAGATTGCAACCTCTGGGAATATTCCTGAAGAGAATCAATATGTGTTGAAACCTGTATCGGGCACTGGAAAGGTACAAGTTTTTATCTATAATGTTTTGAGCCTATATGCAAATTTGTTTGGTTTATTCCTTCAGGTCAAACTTCACAAAAGATACGGACGTGAAGTGCCTAAAACCGAGGCAACTTTGCTTTTCGAAGAGCTTGGCTTCGTTATAGATGATGAACAATACAGGGATGCACTACTAATGGCATCTTTGTTCCACAGCTACATGAGGCAAGCGCAGGTATTTATACTGTAATATCCTGGATGGATGAATTCCATTGATATTTATATTTCAACAATTCTTTAGTACCGAAAATTAAGACCACCCGATGAAATCACTCCCACATCAAATCCAAGCCGATGGTTTAAATATGCAGGTATTTTTTTATTGCTTTGCACTGCCTAGTTATACTGTATTGATAATTTGCTATTGCTTTAGGTGATTGTATTATTTCCGAGATTCATGAAAGAAATCGGCGTTGGACATGGGATTATATTCGAGAGAGGCGGGACGATCGACGAGAATATATAGCCTTATATACAAACTCTAAATTAGAGCGAGCCTCAGAGGAAGTGGGTTACATATTTTTTCAAATTATTAAGCTTTTGCTAATGAAAAATTTTACCTATAAACTAGGATCTAAAACGTCTTCGAGACCTGGAATGGAAATGGGATTTTGAAGATATTCGATTTTTCCGCTCACTTGCGAAGTCGCATTTAAAGAAGGCGCGAGTTGAAATTGCTAAACGAGAAAAAGAAGCTCAAGAACAAGCGCGACAAAACAGTTGGTTTGGTTGGTGGTATGGAAGTCAAATTGAGGGTTCAGTAAGTTATTTGTTACTTTCACTAGTTGTACATGCATCGTATAACATTTTACTTTATAGAGTGAAAATGATGCTGAAACCGTAGTGAGTGAGCAACAAAAACAAGAATTTTATGAAGCCATAGAATGGGATGAACGTCAGGCTGCAGCGGAAGCAATTGAAATACCAGAAGATGTAATCGGTTCATAATAGTTTTTTTTTTCCTCCATATTTCCCACTAAATTGCTTTTTCTAGGCAATCCGCTTCTCATGTAACGCTAAGCTAAAAACTGGTTCATTCTCTCTTAGAAAGGATCCACATCAGTGCAGCCACACGATACTATCTTTAGTTTTTGATGATCTCAGTGCGGGCATTATTCATCGCGAGAGTTCGTTTAAAACAACCATGACACTTGGCGATTTAACTTTAAATGATGGAACAACTGAGGGAACTGTTTATCCACAACTAATTAGAGTAAAGGAGCGAGAGCCTGAAGAAGAGCGAAAGCAGATGGAAATTGATGAAAAGTATGTATATATCTCCCAATTAATTCATCTCAGTGATATGATAACAATATTTAGGTATAACGAGCCATTTTTCTCAATTATCTACGAACATAATCCCATCAATAAGCAAGCAGATAACTCTGTTTCGATACGAATGCGACACTTGGAGATCATTTATAATGTTAATGCTATCAACAGCGTATATGGATTTTTCACTCCGCCCGAGCACAGTATGGAGTCCATTAACACGCTACTTGTATGCTTACTTTTTTGGCACGAATTGCGGCGAATACTAATATTCTTCTAAAATATTTATAGGAAATGGCTGGTGATACATTTCAAGATATCAAACAACAAACTCGTGCTAGTCTTGAATTTGTCCTTGAAGAGCATCGCACGATAAACTTACACGTCGATATGGATGCACCTGTTATAATAATCCCAGAGAATTGCACAAATAGGGATACAATGATTGCCGTGCTGGACGCGGGTCATATCAATATCACTTCTGACCTAGTGGAGAAATCCGCAATCGACGAAATTAAAAAGAAGCAAGGCGACCATTTTTCAGAGGTGGATGCTGAACGCCTCGAAAGTTTTATGTATGACCGCTTTAACGTTGAGCTATCTGCAGCTCAATTACTCGTGGGACATTCTTTTGAAGCATGCCTAAAACAAATTCGAGAACCAGATGCCGAGCGGAGTCTGCACGTATTGGAAAAGATCAGCATCTCTTTCGTGGTCGCTCTCTCTATCTTACCCCAATCACCATATTTGACACGGTGCTGCATTACAGGGAATTTACCACTCTTACGGATGAATTTTTCCGATCGTAAATACAAGACATTCTTACGCTTGTTGGACATTATCATCCCCAAGACAGAAGAGGGAAAATCGACCAACATAGAAATGAGTACTGGTGATATGGGGAGGAAACGGCAAGGTGCTAAAAGGCTTACGTTCATGCAAGAGAATAAACCGATTTGGGAAGAAGAAGAGTCCGAAGAAGAGAACTTGGATATGAAGGAGGGATTTAAGGACATAATGAAAGGCTCCGGTGAGAGCAGAAATGAGAAGAGATATATTGATAATAAGGTATATAATATATTCAAATGGCTCATTTACAAAATATTGCGATGTTAATTTTTAATAATGCATATTTAGATTCCTAATGCTCCTCGAATTAATCAAAAGCTATTTGAATTTAGCTTTGAGATAGAAAAGTTTACAGGTTCCCTCCGTGAAGCAAATGATGCAGATCCCAATTCCGAAACTGTACTTGCAGAATTGATTCTAGATCGTTTTGGATTCTCTCTGATTCATCGTCCGTATGATACTTCAATTCGTATGACCCTTAAGGATCTTGTTGTGGAGGATCTAATGGTGGCAAGTGGGGATATATTTGGACAATTAGTCACTTCTCAACCTATCGGTAAAGAAAGTGGCTGCGATAAAGATCGTGATTTAGTAGAATTCCTTTTCACGAACTTGCTGAATGATTCGCCGGAACTCACCACAAAATACGATGGATATAATCAAAACATTGATATTGCTCTTTCTACTATTAATATAATCGTCACGCGGGACAGCATCCTGACGCTCTATAATTTTATCCTCAACACTTTTGCTACCCCGGATTCACCACAGTCGAATTCTTCTACTGAGCCTTCAAAATATGCTCAATTGGATCGTGAATCAAAATCTCAACCCCAACTATCACAGCAAAATGTTGAAGAGATACATCCGGGCAAGTTCCGCATTCGCACCCGTATGGAAAGTGTTAATCTCATTCTCAACAACGATGGTCAGCATCTTGCGACTGCGGCTCTATCCCATGGCAATATTTCCGTAATTACACACCCGAATTACAACTGCATTAGGGTCAAGCTCGGAGATTTCACTCTTAACGACGACATTAACTCCTCCGCACCCCCTCTCATTACTTTCCAACAGGGCGAGGAGGATCTCGCCGACTTAAGCTACGAATCGTATGATTCCCGCCATGAGAATTATCCCGGCTACGACACTAGTCTATTACTTCGTATAGGGACAGCACGTGTTTTATTTATTGAGGATTCAGTTCGTCAATTGCTTGAATTCTTCGGGCGATTTGCGGAGATGAAAACATTTTATGACAATGCACGAGAGCGTGCAATTCAGTCCACTCAGCATTTGCAGGATACGAGAAATAATAAGTTTCATTTTGATATATTATGGAGAGCTCCTGTTGTAGTTTTCCCCAAGCATCCTGGAGAGAGAGCAGATTCAGTAGTTGCTCATTTAGGCGAGCTCACGGCAGTGAATGGATTTGTTGCTGCAGAGGATGAGTTAGGACCAGGCCGATGGCTGGAGCATACACGGATTGGGTTGAAACATATACGATTAAGATCCGAGTTTTTCAACCCGAGGGATATAGGCGTACACAGTGAAGGGGCATGGTCCAGCTTGAACATTATTGAGGACGTCGATATTGAGCTTGATATTATGTATGCTGAGCGTATCGAAGAAGTCAACCGTCCTGATAGAGAAGTAGATAGCACTCATGCTTGCTCTATCGTTATTTTAATGATATTAATATACTGTTTTCATTGCTAGATTATTGGTCAAATGTCAGAGGTACGCATGAACTTGGACGAAAAACAGTATTGTTTTCTGCTTGACATTGCAAACATTGTCACACGTACTTTCTACGGAAGTTCAACCACTGAATCAGAGCATATTAAACTGCAGCTGGATAGTGCTGAGACTGATGTTAGATCACGAAATCACAGCAATAGTTCAACAAAATCTATAGGAGAGAGCAAAACGATCAGCGCAAGTAAAATTTGGACTAGTATCGACTTCAATTTCCAAATTCCAATTATTACTCTTGAGATATTTCGAATTAATCGCGATCTAAGCCATGAAACTGGTACTAATGCTAGAAATTCTCATTCCAGTTCGCTAAGTCGGCTATGGTTAAGCAATACGGATATTAAGCTTAAAATACTTACTGATTCTTCTATGAATGCGGAATTTAAGGTGCAGTCTCTCAATGTCAACGATACAAGGCAATATATCAGCAGCCAGTACCGCGAAATAATGCCAGCAGTGAGTCATGAAGGGCCACAGTTCATGGCCAATGTGCAATGGTTGCCGATAATACCTTCATCTGGAGAGCAGCAACCAAGACAAAATGTGGAAATGGTGATGACAATTGATAGTCCTAAGGTCATATTTGCTTTGGACTATATATTTTCATTGAAAAATTTTTTCACTGCACCCTTTACTAATCCACAAGCACAAGAGGATTGCCCACCTTCATATCAGCAGAAGCAAAATCGGCCACATAAATACAGTGCAGACCAAGCCAAGTCAATCCAAACTGAATATATCGTTGGAGGGAGGCACAGCCATCAACACTTGGTTGCATCGCAATCCCCCACTGGCTCTTTCTCTTATCGCTTTAATATCGTCGATATGGAGCTCATCCTCATAGATGATGCCGAAAATTTAAGCTCTGATGCATTTTTCCTTTCGGCACGCCAAATGGTCCTTTCTCAACAGCATGAGCTCACGTCTCTCAAAATTGATCATATTGGTATGTTCTTGTGTCGCATGGATATGCGTGAAGAAACTACTCTTAGGCTGATTGAGGGCTTCGATATTGTGCTGTCAATGGAAACTCGATTATCCATGTCAAGTGGTCTTAGTTTAGGGCGGAAAATGACAAATATCGTAGCGAATGTGCAGCCCTTAATATTTAGGCTCTCGTATCGAGATATGATGTTAATTCTGGGGATTATAAACAAGGCAGCTGAGTTGCAGCTTTGGGGGGACAAACACAGAACTCTTCAACAAGAGAAAAAGAATCGCCCCCTCACTGACTCTTCAAAATCGAACAAGCTGTTAGATTATTCACCTCTAGAAGAAGTAAGAAAAAAGCACAAAGAGCCATATATCCTAACCTCAACCGAAACAGTTAGTGACGTTTTTTTTCATTTAATGATGACAAATACTAATACTTTATTTCCATCACATTAGTTTAAAGCATCTTTCGAGAGTGTGCATATTATTCTAATCGGCGATTTCCATGAACTTCCTATGGTTGATATATATTTTGAACCATTCAATGTTAAGGCCTCAAATTGGTCAGGAGAGGTAATATTCGTATTCTTTTATACTTAGAATATTGACTTGAATCATGTCTTTCTCAGATGCGTTGCAATGCTCAATTTTCAACATATGCAAATTTTTTTAACATCAAAAATTCACAATGGGAGCCTTTGCTTGAACCATATACGTTTGATGTTAATGCAAGTTTTTCTCGTATTTGTTCTAAATAATATCAAATTTGATTTACTTTCTACTATTTTTAGGCTACTCGCACGTTGGCTCCGGACTGCACAAACTTGGAGATTTTGTCAAGAGACCGCCTTGACATCAATATCTCTCACACTTTGGTCGAGACTGCCTTCTCGGCATTTATGTCCTGGGACAAACAAAAGGATGTAAATATTTTTTTTCTATTTTTTTTTTCATTCATGCTCCTTTTATTCATTCTCCTGCTCTTCGGAAGGTTTCACCAAGGTCCACCCGTGGGCCTGTAGTACCCTATCTTATCCGCAATCGCACCGGTTGCGGCATGTTCGTATGGTCGAACATCCATGGAAATAGAGAGGATACCCATATTGAAAATATTCCAGATGAGCAAGATGTGCCTTGGAAATTCGATGATTGGAGAGTTCGAAGAGAGGTAAATCTCATAAATACTCTAAGGTTCAACTTCCAATTTTACATTTCTATTAAACAGAACACGGCAGTACGTAACAACATGATAAGTTTGCAGTTCGATGGGGCACAATGGGAATCTGTAAAAGATATTCCAGTCGATCGAGAGGGTGAATATCTATATGTTTTGAGGCCGAAAACACATGGAGTTTCCCATCGACTCGTATGTGAGATCAAAATTCAGAATAATATCAAGGTTGTGACTTTCCGTGCAACGCTCGTTGTTGAAAATTGCACCCATATACCGGTTGAAATGGTGATGGTAGATGCCAAAGCTACCCATATATCAAACATATACAAGATCGGTACGCTTTTAATTGTATTTTTCAAGCTCTCTTTAATTCTTACATTTCATTTTTTATTAGTTCCGGGTGGTAAATGTCCAGTACCAATTTCACTTTCGTATCATAGTCGAATTCGTGTACGCCCTGAAGGTATAACGTTCATCCTAAATACTGATATTTTTTTTACATAATTTTTTTCTAACAGCTGGATTCGGATATGGATGGTGCGGCCAGAGCCTATACTGGCACGATTTGACAAAGGAGAATCGGATCAAGTCTGTATTATGTATGCCAATAGAGCATGACGATATTCCGTTCCGATTTCAGGTGCATGGGAGTTATAATAAGCTAGATCCATTAGCTAAGTACGTTGCAACATTACTTTGCGAGCATTCATTTGGCTAATTTTGCTAACAACATATAGACGATACCCATATATGACCATACGTCTCTTCTCACCGCTTGAAATCGAGAATCTTCTTCCTTATGATATAAAACTTCGTGTGGTTGACAAAACAACTAAGCATGACTTCAGCAATCACTTGCAGACAGGCGGATCCCTCCCTCTTCACGTGGTAGAGACGTCTCACTTATTATTAATGAGCGTCAATGTGCTGTATAGCGGTAACTCTTATTACAATTGGGGATTAAGTCAAACCAAATTATCTCATATTTTTCATAGTTTATCGGCCAAGCGAGTTTGCAATTATTTCCACTACACCTGCAGACGACTTAGATCTTGATAAATCTCTAGTACTACTCGACCCTGATGGACTGAAGCTTAATTTAGATCTCCATTACTTGTATGATATTCATAATATTTTCTTATCTCCATCTAGCAACTAAATTATTTTTGACTAGTGAAATACCCGATTCAGGGGGTGCTCTGAAGTTAAGCATAGCCTGTCCTTATGTTATGCTGAATAAGACTGGATTGGATATGGCTTTCATGTCAAAAACATTTTTGCAGGCCCCCAAATTTGTTGCCGGACAAAGTAAGTTGTTTTTGAACTGGTATAAGATTATTTTAATGTTAAATACTTTATAAAAGGAATTTCAAACAGACAAAATAAGCAGCAGCGCCCTTTTCTCTTTTCTTATCCGAAGAAAGACCATCGTAACAGGGCACTTATTCAAGTTGGAAACTCACAGTGGAGTGAAGTAAATCTATTATTATATTTCTAGCGTAGATTTCTTGTTTTACCAACTCTATGTCTGTATAGCCATTAAGTTTTGAGGCAGTCGAAACAGCGATCGAGGTAGTCATTCCCTCATCACTTCCACGCTCTGAGGAGGTTCATATTGGTGTCACTGTACATGAAGGACAAGGAAGAGTATGTGTCAACCATCTATATATATTTTGAGCAATACTAAAGCTTGCATATTATCTAGTACAAACTTTGTAAAGTGATCACCTTTACACCGCGCTTCATTTTACAGAACCATCTTGATACTGACTTAAACTTTCGTGAGCCCGGCACTGCTTCCAAGTCGCATCTTCCTGCACACGGTCGCACAGCACTTCATTTTTTGCGCCAAGCTCAAGAGAAGCAATTAGTACTACAGTTCCCAGGCTTAAATAACCCTTGGTAAATATATGCATTTTTTTTTTATGCATTAGCACTCATCTGAGCTTTCAAACTTATTTTCTATTGTAGGTCAGCACCGTTCAATATCCAAGAGCTCGGTCGAGCGCACATAAAATTAGTGAATGGAAATCGCTCCTCCGATTTAACTTTGATGCGTTGTGAGATTTTACTAGAAGAAGCAACGGTGTTTATAGTATTCAGTAAAGAAACTGAGAAGTGGCCTTTTCGAATTGACAATAATTCTAGCACAGAAGTCATCTTTTACCAGCAAGTAAGTAAAACGTTCCAACAAAATTACTTGCTTATATGGAATAATATTATCGAATTTAGGACCCACATGCATCTTCCGAAACATATTCGGGTGTACAGATATCGAGAGCACATCTCCCCCAATTTTCGCTCTCCCCGAACGAAAGTGCTCAATACTCTTGGGACTATCCGGCTGCGAAACACAAAGTTCTCGTTTTAAATGTAAACGGTCGTGAAAGACATATTAATTTCCAGGAGATTGGGTCGCTGATTCCCTTCCGATATCCGGTAATTATTATATGAAATTAACAGATTATTGTGTGGCTATTTCTGGATTAATACATTTTCTATATAGACGGATTATGGTTATGAAATATTAGCCATGGATGTTATTGCAGAGGGACCAACCCAAGTGCTTAAACTGTCCAATTACACAGCTTCGGCTAGTCTCTATCGTCCTAAGCTCTCTTCTTCCTTTTCTTCTATGTCTATCAGTGGAAGCAGTAGCCACAGCCGAGAGCATCTTCGGGATGCTTTCGAAGTTGTTAGCATTGATTCAGTTACCAACTTTCGAGTCCTTGTAAAACTGGCAGGAATTGGGATTTCACTTATTAATAAGTCGCCTCAGGTATGGAAATCCTCACTAAAGTTACTTAAGCGATACAATCTCAACTTGATATGTCAATTTTGAAAATGCATTAGGAACTTTTATATGCCACACTTCGAGATGTTGAGATCAAATATGATGACTCAACGCTTTATCAATCCATTAATTTGGTTATTCGCTGGATTCAGGTATAATGATATACTTTAATTCATGTTCAGCATATCTTTATATAGGACTCACCTATGAGCTTAATTTTTAGATTGACAATCAGCTCTTTGGCGGACTCTATCCAATTTTACTATACCCATCAATAGTTCCTCAATCCGGAAGAGAATCTGAAAGTCATCCTACGCTTCACGGTGCATTGATACGTGTCAAGGACGAGTGTAAGTAACGCAACGTTCAATATATGTTCAATAAGTTGACTATTATTGTTTATTTACATATATTTTTAGCCCATGGTGTCATGTATCTCAAATATTGTTCTGTACTGCTCCAAGAAATATCCTTCGAAATGGACGAAGATTTCTTATTTGCCCTTGTGGATTTCACTAAGCTCGACATTCCAGGTTGGAATGTTGAACCTGCAAAGTATTTAGCCAATTTCTCATTACGTGATATCTATTTTATTTATCATTCTATATGTAAACTTATTTTTCCCAGGCTCTGCGATGAAAATATGGAGATTCCAGAACCCAAATTGGCAGAAGGAGATGTCCAACTGTATTTTGAGGTCCTTCATATCCAACCGATCAAACTCAACATATCTTTTGTTCGCACGGAAAGGATCAATGTGACGGAAGGAGTGTAAATACTTCTCAATTCTTAAAAATCTTTTCTAATTTCCCTCTAATTAGACATGCTAACTTCATTTTGCTTTTGCTTAGAACGACCTCACATAACCCGGTCATGTTTTTCTTAAATGTGCTTACAATGGCAATCGGAAATATAAACGTAAAATTTTATATGCAACTTTAAACATCTATTAGTATTATTTATCGCATCCTTAACTTCTAGGACGCCCCCATCCGCCTTGATTCTCTGATTGTAGAGAATGTCCGCGTTACCGCACCCGTACTTTTTGACCGAATTCGCCGCCATTATGGCCAGGAGTTTTTCACTCAAGTGCATAAAATAATTGGCTCAGCAGATCTTCTGGGCAACCCCGTAGGACTTTTCAATAATGTGAGCTCCGGTGTAGCTGCGATGTTTTATGAGCCATATCAAGGCTTCATCATGACCGACAGACCACAGGATTTGGGAATTGGATTAGCAAAGGTAGTCTTAATATTATTTCTACAATGTTTAAATTATACGTGTATTTACCACTTTTACTGTAAAATTTTTTTTGTAGGGTACCGCAAATTTCTTCAAAAAAACCGTTTATGGACTCAGTGACTCCGTTTCTAAAATCACTGGTAGCGTCGGAAAAGGCCTCTCCGCTGCAACCATGGACAAGGCCTATCAAGACCGAAGGCGAATGGCGATGGTTCGGAATCGGCCAAAGCATGCTATCTATGGCGTAACTCAAGGCGCAAACCAGTTGGTGTCAAGTTTTGCGAGTGGAGTTGCTGGGATCGTACAGAAGCCGATTGAAGGTGCAGAAACTGAAGGAGTAGGCGGCTTCTTTAAGGGCATTGGCAAAGGATTGATTGGAGCCGTCACCAAACCGGTGGTGGGAGTATTGGACTTGGCGAGTAACGTGTCGGAGGGAATTCGTAATACAACTACAGTTTTTGATGCAAATGATATAGAGAGAGTTAGACTGCCACGGCACATTGGAAGGGATCGCATATTACGTGTGAGTGAATATATTTAACATATTTCTCCATCTTTATTTTTTGGACTTAGTTATCAACCATTTGTTATACTTTAGCCATATTCACAACGAGAAGCTCTTGGACAGAGCTGGCTCAAAGAGTTGGATAATGGCCATTTTTTCAACGAGAAATATGTTGCGCACTGCTCTGTGCGCTCTGATGAAGTAGTTGCATTGCTGACTGCTACTCGTCTTATGCTTGTTCGCACGCGCAAGTTAACTGTGGAATGGGAAGAGCCATTTAAAGAGCTACAATCGATAACGCTTGAGCCTACGGGGATCGCAATGCAATTACGTGGCGGGGAACCTGGTCCTTTCCTGCCTATCCCCCACCCTCAATGTGGATGGTTCTATCAGAAGATTGAGGAAGTTATTCGTCAGCATAATGCTGACCGTCGGCCAGAGGACTAGAGATGTGCTTTATATTAAAAAAGTCCTGGATTTTTCATGTAATTCATGGCCTTTTTTCATTTGCCTAATTTTCGTTCTTTTCGCATAGCTAGTTTAGTTCGCTAATTCCTGAAGTTTTCTCTCCGACCACTCATTGCTTTAAGAGCTAATTACATGTAACAAGATGTCTATCTAGATTTAGTTTTATTTCCATTCTAAGTGGAATAAGCTTTTGTTTATATGAAAATCGATTCAAACAAACAACCTGAAGTGAACAATATCAATCTTTTACATGCTACGAATCCTTTTTTAGAACGTTTACAGACGTTCGCTCTAACTTCAAGTTTAGGTGAGCGTATTCATTACTGACTCACCTTATCGAAGGAGAGATTGTAATAAATACTCTGGGATAATGGTTGAATTAAATGGGGTTTATTCTAAAAACAAATGTTCAAATGTACAATAAAATTAAGAAAGAAATTTACAAATAAAATGCGAGAGGAAGGGGATGCGGTCACAATGTTCCGAATTATAGAACTAGATGCAGTATGAAATTTAGGAAAAGTATTATCCAAATGAGACACTTGAAATTGGTAACAATATCAAAATTTGAAGCAGCTAAGCTTTGAAGCGAAGATATTGACATAATTTATCGCTGTGTTGCTGACAAGAACCAGCAATCCTCAGTCGCCGGAGATTGCTGTTGGCCATCTGAGTGAAGCTCTTCCATCGCTGAACTTTCTGTGGAGAATCCGCGAACGCGAATGAGACTCGGTCCAGTCGAAGGGCTCAAAGAGCGAACCGAATTGTGCTGTGCATAAAGATCCGTAGGGAAAGATAAGTTGGGAGAGGTGGCGATTGTAGAGGAGAGTGGTGAGAAAATATTGTCTGTCGAATCTTTATCAGCAGTGATAGATTGGCTTTCCGTAAAACCGCGTACAGTAAGACTGTTGATAGTGCTAGTGCTCGCTGTAGTTGAAAGGGTATTCGAAGTAGCGGAATCGGTTAATATTTGAAAATCCATTGTAGATGATACACTCGGGCGCTCCGTGTGGGCATGGGCGAGCGGATCATGACTCTCTTGTGGGACTGGAAAAAGTGTCCATCGTATGGATTCCGTTTCAGTATATGATGTTGACTGTAATCTCGAGGTTTGAGGGGAGGATGGAGAGAATTGGCCCGAAACCGAAGAAGTCGAGGGTGAAATTTTCTCGCACTTGACAGTAGCAAAACTAGGTGAAACGAAACTCGATGGGGACTCCATGAGAAATTCCAAGCGGTTGTCTATCGACTTATCACTCTGGCCAAGAGTTGGTTGTTTTAGCTTTTCGTGTAAAGATTTATCGAATTTTTGCCGAGGTGCCTCTAAATTTCTCGAAGAATATTCCAGAGGATTGGGTAACAGATTGTTGCTATTATGAAAAGTCGAGGACGACGCTTGCCGAAATTCTGCCGAAGGTTGTATATTCTTGCCAATGTTTGGAGCGCTGTTTCCGAGCGGAGATATGGATGCGATTAAATTGTTATCCAATTTCATATGAGACAAGCTCTGGTTATTAAAATGCTCACAAGTATGTTTCCCTAAAATACGCCAACAAGAGGATGGTAAGGACAATGAAACCACATAATAAAAATATTCTATATATATTATTATAAGAGTTTCTTGAAAATGTATTTACCCATATCATCAGAGAGGCAAAATATTTGGTTGAGAAGATGCTCGTGTACTGACACTTTTTGTTCTAGAGCTTCCAACTGATAGCGTAATGAATGATAGCATTTTAGAAGTTCTTTGATTTTATTGAGAAGTTCATCACGAGTTCGTCTCAACGTTTGTATTTCGGCCTGACTATTTGCCACTGTATCATGTCCTTTGATCGTGGCGGAATTTGTGGAGCCTCTACGGATAGTTGTGGATTTTCTCTGAATATAAAAGAAATTGATTTAGAGTAAACATCAGCGGGTGTAAAGGCGGCTAGGGAATACCCGCACAACAAGAAATTTCTCTACTGCTTACCTTGATTGCATCTGGATTAAATTTTTGATCATACCGAAAATTCTTATGGTAAAATTCCCATGATTGCTTCTGAAATACGAGCCAGACGGATCTCTATTAATAAATGTAATAGAAGAGGACAAGGCAACTGCTTCTTACCCCATTTTTCTCTGGGTTTCGTAATTTTCGAAAATCGTACTTGTTTAGTTGACGAACGAAACTCGCAAAATTGTTATGTTTGAAGTGTTTTGGCAGAATTCGACTTTGAAATTCTGTTGCATCGCGAACAACAAAGGTATCAAGATTTTTCCCCCAAGATACAATATCGACATGGGTCTTATCTTCAAGCATACTTGCGACGAGGAGAGAGATAATAAGAAAACAATGTTGACTGGAAGCTATCGAAATTATAATCTTACTTGTAGAGCTTTTTAACAAACTCAGATGGTGGACCTGTATTATGATTGCGAACAATACGCTCCATGGGATCTGCCATGTTATCATCTATAATCAATTCAGAGACTAAGCCTGGTTTTTGATCAGTACCGAGAGAAAGGCTACGCAACCCACATGAGTTTAGTGTGTTTTAACACAATCTATTTTACTCGCAGTGAAGTGAACTAAGATAAATTAAGGGTCGAAGATGAAGCGAGGAGATGGAGAAAATGGATGTGGAAAGTAAGAGAAAGTATTGATTGAGGGGGGCATAATGTAAAAAAGGAAGTCGTTTCCGCCGTCTTTCTCATTGTAAGAACGCTTGAACAAATTGGGTTAAGTCTAACCTTTCATGTCTATTGGTGGCACCTGCTATACCAAATCTATCTAAAATAAAAATCCGATCGCGCTAAATCTCGCGCTAAAGAGCTGTCTAAACAGATAGGAAAAAAGGGGGCAAAAATAGTGAGCAGACTAAGGCTCGAAAAGCATGATTATGTCCCTAAGAGGGCCCTTGTTACCATCTAACCCCCCTATATTCTGGCTCCTCCCTTATTTAGAGGTTACGTTGACCCCTAACCGATGTCACACGTAGATTCGACCAGATTCTCCAATAAAATTACTTCGTTTCTGTGACGTATTTCATTGTTTCACAAATTAACAAACAAATTACAATTCTTAAATTCCGTTTCAGATGATTTGTGAATCTGGCCGATATTTTGTAATGATATTCAAAAGTAACATATAGGTTAATGGAAGATGCTCATTACGGGGAAAGTTGTGTGCATCTGTTGATATTCTGTAGCTGGAATAAAAGACGCTTCGGGATTTTAAATTCTTTCAACCGCTCCTAAAATGAGTCCTGGGCCTATTTTTATTCGTATTCTAAAAGTGTGAGGATGGGCATTAAGTTTAGTTAATTCACCGATAATCGCATATTATTATTCAAAGATGAGGCTGCTAAAACCAAAGAACTAGATATCTCTGCAGAACAAACCGATTGTTTCGTCTGCAGATAAATAATATACCCAACTTAGATACATCAACGATACCCCTCAATATTAGTTTCCTTTCCTCTTAATGATTTGTAGAATTCAGATAATCCTCAATTGCGTCCAACAGGATATCTGCATGTCTCTTTTGAAATACAAGCATCGGCCGAAGTCGGATAGTTAATTCTCCACAGTGTCCCATGTTAATGCCTCGTTTCCGCATCCCTACTACCCAATGGTCCTTCGCATTAGAGTCTCTGCAATCCCATGAGATAAAAGTTCCCTCTCCACGAACACGATGCATTAGCGTTGGATACTTGGCAGCTAGATCTGAGAGTTCCTTAAAGAGATAATTGCCTATTTCACGGACATTTTGTAAAAGATTTTTATCGAAAATTTCATTAACAATGGCCCTTGCTTGGAAAGTACGCATCGGGTCACCCATCCAGGTGTTATAAATCCTATAGGGTTGGCTGGAGAACAAAAGAGGTTTCCACAAATATATCAAAATAACTGATTTAAAGAATGTGTGCTAATAGAGTTGGGGACTTACTTAGGTCGTAGCCCATCCCTATAGTAGTATCCTGCCGCCTGGAACTTTTTTGAAAAAGTGACAATATCGGGAGGAGTCTCCAGTCCCCATTTTTCGTGAGCCCAAAACGTTCCTGTTGCTGCAACACCAGTTTGCACTTCATCCACAATCATCAGGACTCCGTGTCGCAGTGTCACTTCACGCAGTCCTTGAAAAAATGCGGGAGATGCATGATTGTCTCCGCCTTCGGATTGAATTGGTTCAACTACTAAAGCTGCCACCGGAGACTCTCCAGTTTTACGGGATTTTATAATAGTTTCCACCTGTTCTAAGCAACGTGCCTCTTCGTCTGCATTTTCTTGTTCATAATCCTTTAGGGGATATTTGAGCATCGGGAAGTCCGCCTATTTGCAACCGAATAGATAAAAATTGAAGAGTAAATGTGAATAGACACAGAAAAAGATATATGCATTTATATACTTGAGGCCAGTGCTTAAACGAGGGTATATCTATTTTATGAATAGATTTAGAATGCGTGGTGGAAAGAGTTCCAAATAAACGTCCGTGAAATGCGTGTGAAAAACTTAAGATTGAAAGATCTATGGAAGGGAGAGCAGTTTAACAATAATCATATATTTATAATATTATGGATTATTACCCGGTGCCCCTGGAGGCTTATTAAGGAGAATACAAGAGGTTAAAAGAGTTATATCAGAAAATGAGAATAATATCAATAATTACTTGATTTTTCATACAAGATCTCAATTCCTCTTCGCTGAAGGAGACATGCTCACCACGCTGTCTTTGGCGATAGAAAATAAATGCCGCCTTGTAAGCGTTCTCATTGGAGCAGGAGCCACACATAGCTACACAGCAAATACCATTATTTGGCTAGATGTAATATTTAGAGAAGTATTCAAGTATCTTCTTACAAGTAAAGATATTGTTTAAACCTCTGGGTGCTACGCGCATGAACGATTCTTCTAATAATTTTGGCCAATCATAGTTTGGCGAGAGGCCTAGTGCAGGTCTAATAGAATTAACGAAGTTCAGTTAACCAGGCCGACAAATATCAAGATATAGAATTGAACCTATTGCATACGGCTGTGACGAATTCGGGATCATTAATAAGATTCAAAAGGGCAGGGCTATTATATCCAATTGGAATGGAAGATATCTGCGAATATACATCAAGGAGCATCTCGCCATCTACTCCAGCGAGATAATTTCCCACGGATTTAGAGAAGTCTATGCAAAAGCCATTCAACAATAAGTAATGATAGGGCTAGATTAATGCATGTACAAGTTACATACCAGCCATCATTAAGATGCTACGCGTATCTTGCATCTTATCTAGCGAAGCGAGAAGCTCTTTGCCCCGTGCTCCTGGAATGCTAGTGTTCACTATAGGTGCCCTAGGCTCATTTGGGAAATAAGGAGAAACAGAGTATTGATTCGAAGCGCTACGCTGAGCAATAGTCGCAAGCCCACGAATGCTCAATTTGTTGAAGGTAGTACGTGAAATCCTAAGCATTTCAAATGAATTCGAAAAGAGTGGGGAAGAAAATTTAATAGTTTGGCAAAAAGTTCCTCCATCGCCTTAAATAACGGTGGCGAATTTCGCTGAATCTCTCATCACAAATACGTCACCAGACCATATTTCAAAATTTCTCTACTATAATATTATTGAAGCTGCGGTAATTCAACTCCATGAGATTTAATAAACATGAATTCTCCCGATCGCCACGCCACTTCCTCTATCATCTGGGCATCCAGTCCATATTCCTCTGTAAAACGGCGTTTATTACAATTTTTTCGTTTAAATTCCCCTCGATCCCCTTATGAGCAACCAGATCAAACTCGAGGTATTTCAGAGTATTTACATTTCGGGCTGGTGGGACATCTTTAGCTTCCCCAACTAAATTTGAATAGATCCTCGATACCGCGCGCATTCAACGAGTAAATGGGTAGTAGAAGAATTGCCAAGACCTGTTATTGCAACTGACACTTGGCAAGTTAGTGAAACGAATTTCAAGAATACGAACCTTTCAGAGACATCAACACCAAAAGCCCAAACTGCCTTGACAATAGAGGACCTCGCTACACCAACTATGTCAGCAGAGTCCAGGAATCCCAAAGTGGAAATTCCGTCTGGAATATATGGAAATAGTCTTTTACGAAACTCCAATCTCTCCGAATCCTTCAAAAAATCCCTTACTACGGTGCGAAATGGTCGAATTGATACTCATAGAAAAAAAAGAAAACCACTATATCATACAAGGGTATACAGTTTGGCTTCTATTTTTTTAGTTATTTACCTTTAATAGATCTTTGCTTTAATAGCAAAAAGAGGTTAGCAAACATAATATGCGGCGCCTGATTCAACAGTTTACACCTAAGTCCACACACGGTGTTTGTAAGTTCTTCTTTTTACGTTATTTTGTATAAAGTCAAACTCTATACTTTAGTCATTTTTGTTTTCTATCTCCACTAATATTTATCGCAATTCTTATTAGATTTTTGTGGAGTTGAACACACCGAAAATAGTGGTAAGTATTTTACGTTTTCGAATATGAAACGAGGTTTGTTCACGAATGCTATTGACATTGTCATCTTTTATAATTCTTGGTAGACCTGGTTAATTATGCTAAACAGGTTCTACGAGTTTCATCCATTCTAGCATCGAAACCGAGAACCTTAGGTAACAATTACTATAATCAACTCACATTTTAACATTTGGTCACAGATTATTCCAATATATTTACAATATTTAGATACTTCAGAAAAGCAACAGCCAAAAGAAGTTATAATAATTGAAGATGATCCTGTACCTACTTCCTCGTCTATATCTACACCTACATCCACATCCAATTCTACACCTACACCAACATCCATTACCATTTCTAATCCGAAGCGAGATATGACAAGCATCCGGCTCAAGCCTACCTTTAATGATTCACCCGCATCAGCTAAAATATCAGCCAATAAACGTCATGTATGTTTTTTCTATCAGAACATATCTTCGGGATATCTTCGAATGATTCTGAAATCCCATAGGAGAAATCGCCTGGAAGAGAGTACAAAGAAAAAGAGAGGCAACTGCCAAAAGAACCGGATTGGATGCGTGAGATTCGTCTTAAACTTGAGCGATCTTTAGAAATGTATGTGCATAGGTTAGACGTGTATTTTGTAGTAATTTGATAGTAACTTATTTGTCGGCACATAGCGATACTAAACAAACGGAAACTCCAACATATAGCAAACTTAAAGGGAAAGAATATTTGATTGATCTCGAGGTAAGTAATCTATTACAATTATCAGTCCTATTTGATATATTTATTTTTTTTCACATTCCACATAATAGATTGAGAAATCCTTGGAGGGGTCAAAAGTAATAAGCATAATTTTTCATTACTAATATTCATAAATGCTGATATATTGGCCAATATATGTAGGGCAATAACTTTCCGGAACTTACAGAGAAGGCTAAAGCTAAAGTACAGACATGGGTATAAGTTGGGTGTGCGTTTTGAAACATTAACTTATATCATTTCTACTTAGATTCATGAGGCTTTATCTCAAATGAGTGGATATGTTGCGCAAAAGTTTAATATGCAATTGACTAGTAAAGACATCAGGACTTTGACTGATGGTCAATGGTTGAATGATGAGGTATAATAGGAATCTGTAATTTTGTGGAAACCTATTTACAAACTATTTTCCTAATTACAGGTTATCAACTTCTATGGCAATTTAATTATGGATCGTGCAAAGAAAAATCCTGGTTACCCAAAAGTCCACGTTTTCAATACTTTTTTCTATTCGACTCTACGAGATTCTGGCTACCCTAAGGTGAAAAGATGGACCAAACGTCAAAAGGTTAGTTTTTTTTTTCACTATTTAACCAAAAATATATCAGAACATAATGGCTTTTTATTTTATATAGATTGATATATTCGCATTGGATTACGTTCTAATACCCATTCACCTGGGAATGCATTGGTGCTGTGCGGTTATTAACTTAAGGCGCAAGAGATTCGAGTATTATGACTCGCTTCACGGAAGCAATCCACAATGTTTTCAGGTAATTTCGTGGAACAATTTATCAATTTATCGCTCCTATGACCCTAACTAATCAAACTACATTAAATGCTTTTAGTTACTTAGAGAGTATCTTGACTTAGAACACAAGGATAAAAAGGGCTGTATAATAGATCTCTCAGATTGGGAAGATCTCCAACCAAAGGTGAGGAACCGTATTTCAATTATTTTTAGTATCTCTAGTCTGTCCTTATTTTTATATTGCCCAATAGAATATACCAGGCCAAAGAAACGGCTACGATTGTGGTGTTTTTACCTGTACTTTTGCCGAATATGTGAGTCGCGAGGCACCATTCGACTTTGATCAAAGGCACATGAAATACATTCGCCGGAGGATGATATATGAAATTGTTTCATGCTCACTAATGGAACGGAAGCCTCCCTCTGCGCATTTATAGTTGATTGACAACGAATTTAATTCTATTGTAAATAAAAAAGTCACGGCTTCAATTTGTATCTTGTATTTTTTTTTCCTTCAATCATCGATCAAATCTGTGTGGAATGAGATAAATATTCAAATCTGAAGCTTCAAATGTCCGATGATCTCGCCCAAACATTCTTATCTATGACTTTTCCGGCCCTTTCCCCAAGTCTTACGCTCATATTGACCACTCTTATATGTGCACCCTTGCTCGTTGAGATCTCACGACTTATATTCAACATTTTTCGGCGCCTTTATTTCATGATACTTCGCTTAATTAGAGTTCTCGGAGAACAGGTCCAATGTTTTTATTGTGGTCGTAATCGTTTTCTTTCAGCACAATTTTCCTTCAAAGCAAGGAGCTGGTATTGCGATGAGTGCTGTAGTTATAATTATAGAAATCCCATCGTTAGTATCAATATTTCTTATCATATTTTCGGAGATCTTGAAGATACATTAACGTCTTAACATCTAGACTGGAGAAATATTGGACATTTCGCCTGAACAACAGCAAATTTATGGAGTGCGAAGTAGTGACAGCTGTAAGATTGGCATTATATATTATTTAGGATAATTGAAATATTTATTTAAACTTTCAGTTGTGGCGAGAAAAAACCCATCATTAGTACGCTCGGTTTCCCAGGATATTTTGTGTGAAAGATGTATTGACAACCAAGACAAAGCTATGCAATTACTACGGAATTTTGACGATAACTACGATATTAGTAAGGTAAAATCCTTTAGTTTTTAGTTAGCCCTTCTACTAATATTGTTCAACTTGATAGGATCCGGACTTTGAGTTTTATGATGCTTGTATCGAAGCATATCGCCGCGAACTAGATGACATATATCCATCTGTTTGTGCCAATTGTGCTCCTCGAGTTTCAGCGCACCTTAACTCTCAAGATTATCGTATAAAGACTAGTCAATTGCAACGCGATCTTATTCGCAGTAAAACAGAACGCGCTCGAACCCGACACTGGTCAGAAATTATTGCCAAATGGTTTTCTATGAGTCGAAAGTTGACTCTAAGCAGCGTAACTGTGTGGGTATTTATGGGCTTTTTATGGATGGGGGTGCAAATGACAATGTTGCTGGTATATGCATATGGTAATGATTTAATTATTTTAATATTGACAATGCATTAAGACAATTTTGTATCCGATTGCTAGGTGCACGTTACCCAAAACTATTTAGCTATCAACGCTTACTTGAATATGGTGCAAATTTTAACGATCCTATACAAACTAGCACATCGCTCTTGATATATGATCATTTTACTTTTTTCATGGGCTTTCTGCAATACACTTCCTGTTTTTTCGCCTCATCTTCATTATTCACTAGTGTTGAGTGTACATATGCTCGCTACAAGATCATCACTTGGTTGGCATGGCTCTCTCTGATAACCCTAAGATTTTGTCCAGTATGGTTACAGTTGGTTCGCAAACCAGGTGCAGAAATCGGGAACAAGCGTGCATATAGGGTTTATATTCTCTCCTATAATCTCTATTATTTGAATCTACATGATCATTTCAGTACTAATCTTTCTGTCTACTTTCAATATAACTCTATAGTTAGTGCAAATACTCTTGTTTACCATCCGCGTGTCCTCTGTATACATTCTTAGCCTCAGCTGGAGCGAAAGTTCATTCATCACATTGAACAATTGCTTCTATTGGATAACAATAATGGTACTTACGATATAATACTCGCAATCGCTTATCATACATTATAATCTCTTGGGCTTATTTATTAGGGAATTTTTTTCTCGCTTATTATCCTCCGTATTCGTACACCTCCCACCATCCACGTTGCTAAGCCTGCAGATCTTTACCACTATGTCAGCATTGGCAATGAAGTTGTCAAAATGAGAGATAAAGATTATCGAGAACATCGCCGCCGCATTGAAAACTTTGATGCTTCAACCGAATCAGTGTCATCGTGGCATAATAAGCCTTCTTTAGTTACTACAACTAGTCCCTTCAGCCAATTTAATGGCGAGGGTTGGGAATCGCATTTATCTTCTCTGAGTCTTTGCGATTCTCTCAGCAGTACTAGTAGACCAGCAGAAAGGCGAAGGCAACGCGGCACCATATTCACCAATGGATTTCAGAGCTCCTCCTCGAAGCTCAATGATGCTGCCGATACTTCTCTCGCTAATTATGAGGATAGTGTCGACGAGGACGTATCAAGAGGTTCTTCTCTAAGACTTCGATCTAATCCCTCCGGCTTTCGAAACGGTGTTTGGAGTCAAAATCAAAAGGTAGAATTTACCAATGGCTCTCCTAGTCCCTTTGTAACGGTAGCAGCATTTCCCGTCGTTAAGCGGAGTGAGAATGAAAGTAGAAGGATGCTCTTTAAAGAGACGGGGAATAAATGGCAAACAAGTAACCAGAAGCAAACAAGTGATTCTGGAGGAGATTGGATATCACAGCAAAAATTTTTTCCACCCGAAGAAACAACTGGAATTGAAGACATGTTCAATAAAATGTGCAGAATTGAAGAGAATCAGCTCGTCGAAGCACTGTTGCAGATGAAGCGAACATGGACACAGCAAGGGCGTACTACACGAACGTTCATCATCATTACTGCTCTCGCTAGAGGACTTTCGATTTATAGTGTAAGTAACACCTCATCACTGGATCATCTTTTTATTGTTTACCTGATACATTAAGCTATTGTCGATATACATTAACCTTTCCTACTAGCCTTCTATTTTTCAGTTAATATACCTTTTAGCGATCACCATTATATTCTTTTACATCGTATTCAAGATTCTAAAGCTTCGGCAATATTTAGCTCCCAGTCACTCGACAATTATCAACAGTAAATCCACGTCATCTCTTGTATCACAAGTTGATCCACGCCCAATTACTAAATACGCATTATATCTGGTAAAATTATCTAACATTAAATATTAGTATACGACCATAATAATAATAATTCATTCAACTGCATAGTGGTACTTGGCGTTTATCCTACTCGTACGCCTATCTATATCGATATATCGAATTGTATCCATTGTATCATCTCACAACGAGCTACCGAACAGTGTATTTTCATTAACTCCAGCTTTGCCTGATCTGCTATCCCTCCCCTTATTTTTCAACGTTTCTAACAACATTATCCAATCAAAAGTTACAGTTGAAATTGTTCTGGGAGTATTAGTGGATTTGATCTTACTAGTCTTTGGAATGAAACACCCTTGAGAGTACATTTTTATTTTTCCCTTGAAATTTATATTGTAGATATCATGTTTTCTCATACTTATATTAATGAACTTTTGTTGCAAACAAAAGTGTTTTAAAATATTCTAATTTCAATGTATTAGAGATTTGAGATAGCCAAGCATCGTTGAGACATGCAAAATAAAAGAATAATTTAACAAGGATGAAAAATGCTGTATATTTCGATTAAAAAAAAATAAAACGTCAGGAGCAGGGTTCGAACCTGCGCGGGCAGAGCCCACTAGATTTCAAGTCTAGCGCCTTAACCACTCGGCCATCCTGACGATAGAGCCACATTCTTGATTTCATTTGAAAAATATATAAACATAAAATTTTTTCGTGGAAATTGAGC
>NW_027192221.1:250373-258166 GCF_041956535.1 Calcarisporiella thermophila
ATTTTTTCGTGGAAATTGAGCCGATAGGCAAAACCCTCTGTAGCTAAAAGTCAGGATGGCCGAGTGGTTAAGGCGCTAGACTTGAAATCTAGTGGGCTCTGCCCGCGCAGGTTCGAACCCTGCTTCTGACGAAAAAATTTTTGATAAAACTAAGTTATTGAGTACCCTACTTATTAATATTTTCGAATCCGGAATCCGGTATAGCTTGACATGATATATCTCTTGTTGTCACAAAACTCAATACAAATAGTTGAAATAGAAACCAAAATTTTGAAGCATTACACAGAGGCATTGCTTAATTTACAATTTTAAATTACGCCACAAGGTGCCGCCTTAAATAAGTTAATCAAAATAAGAATACATATAAAACTTATATTTTGCAGTAAGGTAGTATTATCTTATAAACGTTATTGGATATTTAATTCGTGGACTTCTCTCCTTAAACCTTGAAATAAATTTCTCTTTCTGATCAATCTCTGATATTTTTAAGTACGTGTGTGTGCATCAATATGCCTAGGCGCTAAAACGATTCAAAAAGCAATCAACAATTGTTTGTTTATTGTCATTAGAGTTCTTTCAATTAAAGATTTGCTTGCAAGATTTTCATACCATCACAAGGATACAATAGAAACTTAATTTCCACCCATTCCGCACTATAATTGTAATTGTATCACATTTGAATTATAGTGCATGAAACGTTTGTGGTAAAATTTCACCAACCTAGAGAATAACTTGAATCCAACTCTTTTCTGATATTCTTTATACATTTACTTTGTGTTACTATATTTTAATTTACCTAGTTACCATTTAACTTTACAAAATTACTTGGCATTCATCTTTTAATTTATGCATGAGAATGATTTTGTGATCACTAGCAATATTATTTATTTAAAACAAAGTAATAAAACAAATTCGAGGTATGAAAGCATTCAATATCATTCTACTGTTATAATTACACAACATAGCAGGTCTAGCAGGCTGAAGGCTTAATCCGCCAGAATTATAGTTTTGTAGTCAGTAAAGAAGTTAATTGCGTGCTCACCACCCTCGCGACCACGGCTATTTTGATAGTCGAATATGTCAACATCATAATCTACATGGTCACTTGAAAATATACTTACCCAGAGGCTTTAACTCCACCAAAAGGCATGCTCATATCACGAATCATCCAAGTATTAATCCATACATTACCCACCTGCAATTTTTCTGCAACTCGACGGGCACGTTGTCCATCACGGCTCCACACAGATGCAGAGAGGCCATATTTACACCCATTGGCAAGTGCGATTGCTTCTTCTTCGGTTTTGAATGGATACACGGTGACAACCTATATTGAATTCATGAAATTTTTAAAATTAATAGTGCTATACTAATTTTGTTTATATTCATGAATAACTCACCGGTCCAAAGATCTCTTCTTGCATCACTCGACTCTCTGGCTTCAATCTATTCAAATCAAAATAAGAAACAAAAGTTAGTTGATACAAAGAAAAACGGTAATATCTAATAGGCAAGTACCCGGTGATAACAGTTGGTTCAATAAAGTAGCCATTTTCAAACTCACTGCCTTTCAGATGAGAAGGAGCTTGGCCACCGCACTCGATTTTACCACCATCATTGCGAGCAATGTCAATATAGCTCATGATTTTCTCAAAATGCTGCTTACTAACGACGGGTCCCATGAAAGAGTCCTTGTCCCTAGGATCGCCAACTTTAAGAGCCCGCGCTTCGTTTACAAAACGGCTCAAGAACTTATCATAGATGCTCTCTTGTACAAAAACACGCGAACCGCATAGACAGATTTCCCCCTGGTTGAGGAAAGCAGCATGAATAGATTTGGGAACACATGCATCCAAATCAGCATCTTCGAAAATAATATTGGCATTTTTGCCACCTGTAGACAATGATGTTAGTGGTTTTATAGGAAAGATAATTACCAAGAGTGTGATTTAAATTAATTACCCAGCTCTAGAGTTAATTTCTTAAGATGTCGGCCAGCAAGTTCACTAATCTTTTCGCCAGCAACTGACCCTCCTGTAAAGGAGACCAAGGGTACTTTGGGATGTTCAACAAGAGCAGCACCTGCTTGAGGACCTGAGAGAACACGCATTATATTCAATATTTATATTGACATATTTAAAAAATTAGCGAAAAAACTTACCTGTGCCAAACACCATGTTGCAAACGCCATCGGGGAGTCCGGCATCTTTCATGACACTGCAAAGCACTAGAAGTCGCGGAAATAAAAGAGATAATTATATACTTGCTGTCGCAATAATGATGAAATAAATCCAAGATTACATACTATTGGCTGTAACGCTTGTGAACTCACTGGGTTTACATACACAAGTACAGCCAGCTATTGCAAAATCCTTGGTTAGTAAGGGAAAAATATTCACACAACTTCGAATTGAGAGCGAATCAAATGAATTAATGAGGAAATTTATATGCATCAGAAACTGTGCAACTTACATGCAAGACAAGGTGCAATTTTCCACACAAGTAAATAGAGCGGGCTGCATATATTGAATGTTAAATAAAATTAATGGGTAGAATGTGAGCGAGATGGATAATTATAAGGGCACTTACAGGTTCCATGGGCTAATCAACCCTGCGACGCCAGTCGGAGTGCGCTGAGTGTAGCTTAAGGCAATTCCATCCGTTACATTTACTTTTTCTTGAAGATGGAGAATCAAAGTTCCGAAGTAACGGAACATTAGAACAGCACGAGGAACATCAGCATGAGCAGCCAGCTGTAAAGGTTTCCCTTGATCTTTTGATTCAGCACTAGCAAACTCCTCAATACGACTCTCAAGAAGGTCGGCTATTCTCAATAGTATTTCCGAACGTTTATCGCGGGGAAGCTTTGACCAAGCTGGAAAAGCGCGCTCAGCTGCTTCAACCGCCGCATTAACATCCTCTTTTGTGGAGTCTGCTACCTTGATATATGGCTAATGTTTGAACAAGTTAGAGGGGTAAGTTATTTAATAGTTATTTTTTTTTCACTCCAGGTAAACAAATACAAGAGTATTTTGCGAGAAGTGTTTAAAGCACAACATAGGTAGATTGAATAGCAGCAAGTACATTTATAATAATTTATATCAAGTTAATTCTAACTCACCTTCCCAGTAGAAGGATCAAAGCTGTCAAGATATTTTTCGTTCAGGGGTGCAACATACTTTCCGTTAATGAAGTTGTTTATGAGAGAGACTGTCATATTTAACAAGCAATGAAAGAAGAAATTATATTAACGAGAAAAATTTACGATGGCCTTTCTTTGCCTCTCGCAATTCTATTATATATCTGGATTTAGAGTTCCGCATTTTTTTTTCTCCTATTTGTTTTAGTTGCTGCAAAGTCAAACATGTAACACAACTTGCATTTACATCAGCCAAGACAAAGTATCTCCTCATGCGAGAATATTTTGGCACAAGGGGCCCCATAATTTGTGAACATCTTCCATTTCAATACTTTGCAATATGCGTGATAGAAAGTTTCGAAATTTTCAATGCAACTAGTTTGATTGTTTTATATCATATTAAATTAATGTTATAAACTTTAACAAGTTTATTTGTTGTTGATTGAATATATTACTTCTTCGAGTTGGCATTTGTAACTCTGTTCTTCATTCCCATACACTGAACTAAATCTTTAAACTCAACTGAGTTTTACCAATAATTTCAGGCTAATCTTTGATTCCGTGAGGCTAGCTCGGTAGAGTGCACACGGACCAATTCTCGTAAACCAGTATTTCGTTTTGCATAGCTCTCAGATATAATTTGAATGTGTACAGGGACTCTACTAAAATGTGGATACATATCTAAAAGACTACAATTTGTTTGAGTCAAGTAAATCATGTTTTACTATTTCTGCTTTAGTTTCATTAGAGGCGTGAGAAATTGTACGGCTTGAAGAGAGACTAGAAAATTGGTGAGTTTAGGGTAGAAATTCACGAAAATAAGTTAGAATGCGTAACATTGAAAGCCAAATAACACAATAATAACTACTACAAATATTATTAGTAACAATTTAACTTTACTTGGAATAAATCTATTTAAATTTATAATATTTTTCACATCTGTTACACTAACCTAACTTTCTAAACAATAGTGTAGAAACAAGCTTCTTATTGTATTCGTTGGTGTAACCCACTAGATTATCCACAATCTCAGCCACCAAACATTCGTTTCTCGGTCATATCTTGCACATTTGTTGTTTCTGATTCTCTTTTCTTTCACACCCGTCCTATCTTTTCCCGTTTCAACATCTTTACTTCTTTAGTCTCCTCTGACCGGTTCAAATTCCTGTCAAAAATGCCCGAGTTTGACCGTTTCTATCTTGGTATTCTCGCCTCGGTTGTTACATCATGTTTCATCAATATTCGCGTTATGCTTGCACGTCCAAAACTGTTCTCTACCAGAGCAGGAGTTGCTCATTTTCTCTCAAACATATTCGCATTAGCAGCAGGATTAAACTTAACCCTTAATGAATCATTACAAAACGATGCTTGCACCTTAGAGCTCGGGTTTGGTTGTGCATTTGTTCACGCCTCAAAGTTGTTGAACCATCTCATTCTATTTTGGCGTTGCAACGCAGTCACCAACCACCATCCTTTTGTACGCTATGGTTTTTATATACTGGTGGCTTTCAAGATGGCCGCTGTCTCTTCACATTGTGCGTTAATGCAACCTTTCTATGATGCTATTTCCAAACTCTGCCTTGACAAATTGGAGCCGATTTCTACTACTCTTACATTTGCACTTGATATGAGCGTAGATCTTTCTTTAACTACCTTATTTATGGTAAAGATATATGACCAAGTTCGTGAGAATGGACGATATACCTATGGTCCGGCTGTTAGAATGAGGCGTCTTTTCCGTGAATACATATATGAAACCGTTCCAATGCTAGTGATCTCCATGTGCTTGAACGGCATTATCATATCAAACGTACTGAAGGATTATACTCTAATTCTTATCTACACAGATCTCATTTTACAACTGCGACTTACTAATGATCTGATCGTTCTCAACCGCTTGGCAGATGACTCTAGCTCCAGTATTAATGGTTCCAGTTTTCATAAAGAACAGTCATCCCTTCCAAAAAGCAATTTTCACAGCAACCTCTCTGTTGAAGATTTTATTCGCGCTTCAACATCTTTATGAGCTTTATATTGTTATAATAATGTTGTAGACTTCTTCATATGCTCCAACTTTTTTATTAATGATTGTAGTATAATATAATGATTCGATCCTTTATTAGTTTTCATACATAAGTTTTTACAAATAATCTTCTCTCTTGCTCTTCTAGTAGATTATATTCTAGTCTTCAAGTAATTAATTCTATCCTCAATAAACTAGAGATAAAGTTTAATGTATTGTAGGTGCTCAAAACATAAGTTATTATACACGGTTTAATTAAACTGTAAATATTCCCGACTTTTAGGTACTTTTAACTAAAATATTACCACTTCTTTCATTATCAAATACTAAAATGATTTAATATTCGAATATAAATCAGCGATCTTCCTGCCAAATCTACATTACATATTTTTAAGCTCATAACTATTGTAAAATTTTTAGGACTCATTGATGTGGCTGTCTGAAATGACCTCAATCGCTAGCTATTGTCAGGATATATTAATGCTTTTTCTCATAATGAATATTAAATTTCTCTAGTTTCAAGGAATTAGCCATGATAAATGAGAAATAATCACAAGCAATTGTGGGAATATAGGAATTTTTATATAAATTTAGATTTAATAAATATGGTAATGGGCTTATTATACCTTGCCAACGAAATACATTGCAGAAGAGTTCTATTGCCTCCAGAAATTTTTGCGAATAATTAGGATATGTAAGCTTATCCTTCAAGATTTCTAGAGTAACTTTTAAGATTTAAGTTTTCAGTATATATTTCAACTCAGTAAATAGAGTGAGACTTTTTAATACTGTGGCTTGAATATAATTCAGCGTTCCCTTTCATTGGTTTGCCTTAAGACCCTATGTATATTCAATTCAAGATTGATATCCAGTTTACGTTCAGTGAACTATTTCTCGTCGAATAAAATCAGTCGGACATTGGAAAGTAGTGAGTCAAAGAGTGCTTAGGCTAACAATATTTTCGGAATTTCAACAAAAAGAAATAATCAAACTTAGAAATGCCACAAAAGCTAGCAAATTTATTCATACATATTTATTTTCATGTGATTATTTTAATTAGAGCAAGTGATTTAAAAAATATTATAAATATTACCTGATAAAAAGTTTAGTTGTTAAGTATAATTCTTAAGAGACATTGTATCCGATATTCTTCTAACGATGAATCGAAGGATATTAATCAATCTAGTACATTATTATAAAAAAAAAATAGAGAATGAAAGATAATGTATAGAGTCAAGAGAGTTATAGACTATTGAAATGATGTGTTTGGCCATAATGATAGAAAGAGTTGTCATAAAAATGCGAGTCAAACTTGTAAATAGTGTATATCTAATAAACGTCAATGCAAATTCAAACTAAACTTGCTTAGCATTATCCTTTTTCTCGTTATCAGGAAGGGTAACGCAGGAGCATCTGTTTGAGCTCTTCCCATCACTAATGCATTGTCCACCATTAACTCCATGGAAAATAAAGCAATGAATACCGCATCCGAAATCTCCAACAGCGCATGCAGCTAATTAGTATTTATGAAAACTATTAACAACCACTGAACTAAAGATAAAAGGAAGTTTATGGAGTGGTATGAACATACTGTCAGCGCTTTCAGTAGCAGAGGGTCTGCAAATGCAGGTGTTATTTATGCAGCTACCAACATTCCGACCGTGGAAAAATGAGCAATGGAGCTTGCATCCATCATCTCCGCCGAGAGGACATACACCTGATATAAAAATATTTGGCAAAGTCTGAGAATCATGCTAATGCGAATCTAATTTTCTGTTGAGCTCACGGTAACATTCAACTTACGGTCATTTGAACCCGGTTGACCAGATGGCGCGGCTATAGCAACGCCAAGCATCAGGAAGGTAGCAAGGATAAAGGCGCGCATGGTATTATTGTGATATTTCTTATAAAAGTGTTAAAAACTATGTAAAGAGTAAAAACGAAATATTTCTACAGCTTTTATATAGCTTTCACGCAAAAATGACGCGGATCCATAAAATACAACACCTGTATTTTGCGGAATTACTCTATACTAATTACTTAAGCAGGAAAAATTCTCCTTGTCTGTTCACCGGGTAGTTAATATAACGAAAATTTTATTACCATACAAATACGCAATGATGTCGGAAATGCCACCATTGTCCTGGAGAATTATTCCTTGTTAAGCAACTAAAGAGAATATTTTTGACAAAATTTTATGAATTTTTAACTTCAGCTAATATTCCACTGTCACAAAACCCTGAGACTATATTGAAATTGATTGATTGCGATACAAAGCTAATGATCTTAAACTTTTGCGTTTAAAAACTAAGTTTAAGAAATTGATTTCATGCATATTAGGTTAGGTTTTAGTCGACAACTCAATCTTGGGAGATTGAAACAATGAAACATCAAACTCGGATTTGAGTAAAATTTTGTGAATAATAAATTAACCAAGAAATTGTGTCACCACAAAGGGGTCCAAGCTCATAGATTACTGAATGGGAGTAATTTGAAGTAAATTGTAGGAGAAATCAAGTCTTTATATGTTGACTATAAGTTAATTGATATATCCATATTCAAGTTGTGTTGCTTGAAACCTACTACATTCATAATAGTGTCTATAATACTTCTAAGGTTCGATCTAATATC
>NW_027192221.1:259536-272247 GCF_041956535.1 Calcarisporiella thermophila
ATTACTACAGCCTTTTAGCTTATAATAGATCAAAGTATAATTCCAAGTATTTGAAAGCGGGGACTGTTGCAAGATATTCAATCTCTATTAACAGCTCTCCATATTTTAGGAAGCTATATTATAACAAGCTACTCGAACTAGTTGAAGTCTGTATCCCTTATAGGTTCAAGCTAGTTGTTTTTATTTGAGAAACTCAACATAAGTTTGATATAAATATCCGATCATTATCCAATATTGAATATAACATTCACCTATCAGCATTGATATTTATTATCCAAGGTTTGCTGATAATCATTTGTTGGAGTCGCGAGGAGATAACCGCAGTAGCCAATTAATCCTCATAGTCCCTCGACTCTTGTTGAAATCTGGGGTATCATCTAAGTAGCCCTTGTAATGTAATCCCAAGCTCCCACTACAGTAAAGTAGTGAAGACTGTTATTAGAGTACCAAATATCACCCTTGTTAAATAAAATGATAATATCTCAACTATTCTCTGAATGTACTGCTCAGATTCTAGCACATTATTAAAGTGTAAATGTTTATGGCTCTAACCAAACACAAATATGATTTCTAACTCTTAAGTCGATATAAGAGGTTGAGGCCTCCGTCTTTATTTTATTCTGTCAGAAATCGTGTCGTCCTATAAAATGTATATGTAAAAGATAATGAATCAATATTTTTATGACTTCGGAGAAGTGGAGCGTTAAATCTCCTCGATTTTTTCATATAAAGATTTCTGAACCTTTATAATTTAAAACACTCATGTGATTAACAGTCCAAAGCATATGTAGGAAATCTATTGGAAAAACCACTTTTAAATCTTGTGAGGATTTATTAGCTTCAAAAATACATTTGATGAGCTCGTATCTATATAGTCTCAAATATTTTATTTGATTATCCCGTCAGTTTTAATCGTACGAATATCAAACAAATGAAATTCAAGCTTAAAAATATCGGACAATTATTGATAATGATAAAATCATGTAATTCTCAGGCACATTATAATATTCAGGGGTGTGGAATCCTAGTAATTTTATACTTTTCCAGGTAAAATCAGGTTGACCGTGGAAATGACTGCTTCTTCCTATTATAAAGACTTTAGTTATAAAATCATCAATCTTGACTTATCTCCATTGTGTTGAAAAATAAAGCCAGAGTCCTCTTTACAAAACTCGTCTCTACCAAATTTTAGAAAAACTCCTAACGCTGTAATGTATTGAAAGATTTTATGAGAGCAGCAATTGCACCCATGAAAAAGTTTAAATTTTTGAAAATTATATAAGATTTAATAAAAGAAAAAACTATCATGCTATTGATCTTAGTTTAGTAGTCAACTATATAATTCTTAACCAACGTTAACTAAATAGGCATCTCATAACCGATCAATTCTAGAGTGATAAGAAAAATCATCTCGTTAATCTCTTCATCTTGCCACGAGATTTTTAACCATATAGAATATTTAATTTATATGTATGGCTCAATGCATCATTAGAACTAAACATTTTTTTATTGCCTATAATTCACCCATTTATTAACAATATAGAAATAATAATGCCCCTTAAGTATTTTATGACTCTGTAGAGTTGTATAGAAAAATAAGTGCAAATAATTAAATAAGGGTCTACAATCGGGGATAGAAAAAAGAAGCTTAATCCTAAAGTTTTTATAACAATTAGAGTCGATTAATTAGTATCCTTTATGTACTAAAGCTTTAGTTTAAAGTATATTCTTCCAGTTGTACCAAAAGAATATGAAACACTTTCCATTAAATTTTGCTTTTATAGATAAACTGTATTAGGGGTATATTGTATACATAAATTGGGGTAATAAATTTGTAAAGACCCTTGTGTAAAAGTATATACAGTATAAAATGCCCTCTGCGTGTGCATATAAAATTAATTTGTAGTATTGGTAAACAATATCATTTTTTGTTAAATTTTGTATTTTTTTAAAGATGTGCTTTCGAATATTTTTATTCACTATTATCTATTTTTGCTTTGTTCAAACAATAATAGCATATACAGAATGTTCTCTCAGCAGGGATCCTGAGGATGATTTCAATATGGAAAAGTGTTCGTTTGATGAACTAAAACAGTTTTGGTCTGAGCTGGAAGGAGGTCATATGCCTACATATGGATCCACATGCGAAAACGTCTGCAGAGTATGTCATATTGGAGAGTGTCCTGATGCAGACAAATTTCTTGTTAATATGATAAGGATTACAACCCCTTTCTGGAAGAAATCGACATATTACACCCACGAAGACGGTGGAGATGTCAAGGCTGGTATGGTTAAGGGCAATGTGTCTTATGTTAATTACCCACCTGATGGCAAAATGGCAATACGACTACGTTATCCCATTTTCAAATCTGCTTCTGTGTATTTAAGAGAGGTTTATCCTGGATTTTATTTCGGTTTGACATCTACGGAAGAAAATTTTGAGCCAGCAGGTTTCTTTACAAATGATTTCAACAGTAACGAATCTCAGCAAAAAGATAATGAAGTAGAATCAGACTGAGCTAGCAAAATTGTAAATCGTGTAAAATATTTTTTTATGCTCATGATTAGATAATATAATTGCCCGATTTAATATATTTCTTAATAAATTATCTGAATTACACTCAATATACTTTACGCTATTCAGTATATAGAATGGGCCTCCCTGAAGATATTGCAGACGTCATATATCTTATTGCATCTAGCGACTCGAGATGGGTATCTGGCCAGCTAATACCTATAAATGGCGCACTTGCTGTTTAAAGATATATTGCGTCTCGTTTTTATTTTATTGCATTTACGAACTATAAAGTGTGGATATACATCAACTACGAATTTGCTTAATTTTAATATTCTTCTTACTCCATGAAGATTTTAAGTTCACTATTTTGAAAATACCAAACAAATTAATATGAATTGGTGGGTGATCACTTAGATTTGGATACTAAATTCATTTCCTAAGGTCAACAAAGAAGCGGGATTTAGACGTTAGGAACAGGTGAAGGTTAGGTTTAATTATGGAAGAAAACAAAAATGAGCGACTGTACAGATAAGCTTTAATAGACACACACCAAGAGCTAGAACTTGGCCATTTGGATTACAAGAAGATCACCCCCGATAGAAAAATCAACTACAATAAAATATTTGGGCATTACATCAGCATTATTTAAATGCTATGCAAGGAATTGTGATAATCGATCAACTGATTATATACCTTCTATATATATGTTTAGAGTTGGTGAATTATCCAATTATTCATATTCTAGAAGAGAATTACATACTAAATCACTAAAACGTCATCATTAGATAATATTTTCTATTTTTTTTCTAATACAAAGAGAACAATGAATATGTATTAAATGAAATCTAAGCTTAAAACATGCATCATTATCGTGATTTAGATGGATTGTTGTATTTTAGCTTGGGCTGTCTGCAGATGATTTTCTCAACTGCAGTAATTCTGTCTCTTAAAACGGGATGTGAATCATAAATATGAGTAACGTTGCGACTCGATGATTTCAGTTCTGCAACCCTTTTTAAAGCTCTAACCATAATGCGAGGGTCTTGTTTGGATTTCAAAAGGTATTCAACTGCAAATCTATCGGCTTCGAATTCTAAATTTCGGCTCAAAGCTGCCGTAGCGATATTCGTGAAAGTCGGATCCAACAACTCAGGATGAAGTATATTGAACGCAGCACCGATGTCGTCTCGAATTCCGTGTGCTAATTCTCCATGACCCACTTCATGCGCGAGGATAGCTTCTGCAAGTTCTCCGTTACCAAGGTTTTCAACGAATGGACCGTTTATTATTATGATATGACCAGGATTCTGCGCATTATCCCCATTACCCTGAAGTCCCACCGTGGTGTAGTTGCGTAAACGTGTATGCTTTAGATTAGCAATTGTTCTATCTACTATGGGCTGGGAAATTTTCGTTTCTTCTGGAAACAGGGTGTGGTTTGAAGACATGATCAGGTTTGCCATATCATCTGAAGCTGCAATTTCCATCTCGACTGTGACGTCCTTGAGGAGATGCTTCTGAACCTTGTCATAAAGTTTGATCACTTGATCACTGAATTTGCTGATTTCGGGTCGATTTAGCCATAAGTCTTGGCTAGTCTGAAGGACGGGCAACGCCTTAGATCTCGTTTGGTTCAGTAACCGAATATCATCAGCCAAAATCGGTTCCAAACTCTTGACTTTTTCCGTAATTAATTCACTGAGTTTACGCAAGTTGGGTGGGAGCTCATCAATTTGAGCGAGGGCTACTCCTAAAAGAATCAGTACAAATTGAAAAAAGATTAAGACTTGCATGAAGAAGACTCTAGTGGAAAATCGATTGTTAACGATTCTAGTTACAATAGAATGTATCGTTATTTATGAATATTCCTATCCTTGGCCAAGAATTACTTCCTTTCAGAAATTGCTACCATAAAATATCAACCAAGAAATAGTGGCTGAGAGTGATGTATAGCGCACCAGTTGCTTGCTAAGCATTCATTAGTTTTGATGCACAATAGGTTGTGTGCATAGCACAATTATAGCATTATATCTGAATAAGCTTTATATGTTATTATACCTAAGCCGAATCCTAAATCAAATCTGATCCAATCTCAAAAGTATTACAGTAACAAATAAGTTTTCCCAATTCATTGGTCAAATCATTTGAAATTTTTGAACCAAGCCGTAAAAATAATAGCAGGATTAAATCTATTGGATATTCATATCCTTATTTTCATGAGGAGTCTGAATTAATCTTAAACAATACTTTGAACCAATGGGCAACCACTTTCTCAATATGTCCCTATTATTTGTAGGTATTGCTAATTTTTCCATAGGAAAGAGCGATATAGTTATAATGTGTGTTCGCACAAAGGGTCAAGTGCACCTAAGAGTGATTATATAATACTTTTATTATATTATATATATTAAGGTGAAAGTAGAAGATCTATTTCTAAAAAAATGACACGAGGCAGGAGGGGTGCTAAAAAATAATTATGAAATGCCAAAATGTATTTTTTTATTTATACATGTTTTTCACTAAAAACACTCTTACTGCCTGGGATATCGATGATGAAATAATTGGCCCAAAAGATTTAGCTAGGAGGTAAACCATCGATCCTTCTCTATAATTAGAGCGAGGAAATAAAAAATTGAATACAGATTTGAACTTAGCTAAGTTCAAATCTGTATTCAATTGTACACTATAGTGTACAAAGTCGCAAAAAAAGGTTATGAAGTAGCACAACATTCTAGAATTTAGAACCTTCTGTTTATGTCGAGAAAGCGAGACGGGCTAATTCCGCTCTAAAGATCATGTAAATATCGTATGATAGTGTGAGAAACTACACTTGCTAGATTTTCTACAGCTGCTTAACCTCAGCCCATCTAAGAAATAGTATACCCATCCCTCAGCGTATATCAAGGTCTTAAGTTTAAATTTGCTTTTACTATGAAATCCATTTGTACTATTGTGTTTTCTTCTATCTAATTTTTGTTGAGATAAAATTTCCATCTTCTCTCAATATGCTAAATTATTTAAGATGGTTAATTAAAGGTGGCTGTGCAATCGCAAAATATGCTTTATTCAGTGCTTTCAAAAATTCTTTCTAACTGCAATTTAAGCTCAATTGACAAATGTGACAATGATGTTACTTAGGATACTTTGTACATATTATAATTATACAAAAAGTATATTAAATTTAGATAGGTTTAAATGCAACAAGAAGCTTATTTTTCAACTAAATTTATCGAAATAAAAGGTAGTTTACGATAAATAATTTGGATATTGCCATATTGTATATTTGTGGATATATCGTTGACAGAGGAAATCCTTAAGATCGACGAATTATAAGCAAAAACTTTATGAGTTCGTATACACAATATATATTATAGTGCAAAATGACCCAATATAAGGTTGATATATTTATCCTTATGTAATCTCTGGTAGAATGAGTCACCCAATATTCTATTAAACAATATATTAAGTTAATTTCCTTGCATCGCTCAAAGAATACAAACTATCTCTGATCCCAAAATAAAATTTGCATCTCACCTAACCCAATTAATGTTGAGCTTAATCCGCAATTCCTTTTTATACCAAATTAGTAGCCTAGATCTCCCAGCCACGATAATGGCGATTCCACTGATAATAGTATAAATACACCTTAATGCCGGAAAATCCTCGTATTATCAACAATAGAGTCTCTTCTCTAAAGAGTTTGACTGATTTAACGTGGCCATGAAGCATTCGCAAATAATTGCAGTCATAATTGGAGTATTCGCCCTTTGTATAGGATCAGCCTTTGCAGGTGTGGTGCAAGGGTATACCAACAGCCGTTGCCAAGGTAAACCTGCGATCGACTCGCCCGGACCATGTAAAACAAGATGCTGGAATATTCCAGCAAAACCAACTATCCACAGTTATAAGCTACCTAACAATCCAGGCATTACATTCTACAAAAAGGCTAATTGCAAAGGAGGCGTTTTCCACGAAGATGATGGTTTCGGAGGCTGTGTTAGGGATGTTAATGCAGTGGCTGCAAGTATAGCTTTTGCTTGCTGAATCACTGATCGGCTACAGAATTAATCCATGCAACCGATATGTTAATTGTAATAGCTTAAAATTATTGCAATACTCCGAATTAGTTGTATACATACAATAAATAGTATTTGATGATATAGATCAAAGGAATAGAGACAAGGAATGTAGATATAATTGCTACTTAGAGTAACTAAATTTGAAATTCTTAAATATTTATCATCTGGAGTTATACAACGATAAAGCGGAAACCAATTTCGGTTAATATAAGCAATTAACGATTTATATGGGGAGAAGAGATATGGCCTAAGGTATTTTATTGATTATTTATCCATGATGGGTTTTACACTACTATTAGTGTCGTGACTTAGCAATGTTTTTACTGATAAAAGTGTCGTTTTTGCACATTTTTGTATCTCTCTTGAATTCCCAAAGCATGATTTAGGTAGTGTGATTGAAACTAAATATATTTGCCTGGTATTGAACCACGAAGGGATAGCTACAGCCAACTTGGGATGCGCTTATTATTTGTGTAGCTAGAAGTCAAATTCTAGTAGGCTTATATATACATACCTTCTTTATTGTACATATGTACTATGTGTAGATTATTTGTGGAGCGAATGCTTAAATACCTATCCATCTAATCATTTATAATATGCCTCCAAAGCTCTTAGTGCATAGACGTATATATTAATGCTTTTTTTTATTTCGTATATCGTTTGAAATTTTTATTTAAAATTAGCTTGCGTGATTATTCGACTATAACATAGGTTAACCAGATGAAATACCTTGTTATTTCAAGGTGAGAATAATTTTCGGTGAATATTGGTTCATTCAATTTATTATCTCGCAAAATCAATGGATTTTACTTCAGATATACACTAATTGAGCAAGTGATAAGCGACCCGGAATCGTACAGAACAACTCGATAACATCGTGTAATAAAAAAAAATAACTGAAAATAGGAGGCACTGTCAAGGGCTTGTCACCGTCATGTGTCCAGCCTGTAGTTCTAGTTGGAGTAAGGAAAAATCGCGTTTAGTGGTGACTAAAATAACACTTTTGTCGCTATAATAGATGTTCTCTTTATGCCGCGTAGAGATCACTTAATATTACATCTCATTGCCACAGTGCTAAATAAAGGCTTCAATAGCCCCACCAACTATTAATGATAATGAAAAAGAGACTGCCATCTTTACTCATCCGTTTATCAAAGAATATATACTAGACTTCATAGACATACCCTGTCTTAATTCAACTTCTCACCAATAGACTCCACCAGCCGCACGACTACTATTATAATGGTTTACATAAGTAAATCATTTGTTTCGAACAGAGCTTAAAATACCAACTTCTACGCTCAAAATCCCCTTCTAATAATTTGAGGAACCTAGGTAGGCCTCTCTAAATTTCAATTTCCTCTCAGATCCTTCACCTACAGATATTAAGTTACGGTATAGACGTGACTTATGTTAATAGATGTAATTGTTACCAAGGGTAGAGAAAGATTTAACTCCGAATGATTTATTACAAGTACTAAATAAAAGATGACGTAACTAAAGGTCTCTAAGAATAAGATCTGAAGCTAAGGCGTGTAAGTAATTTACGTTAGTTTCAGATCTGTAATTGTTGAACCTATTAGTTTCAGATAACTCTTATACCTAGTGGATACTTTATGACATCATTATTATTTGAGCTTACAACAAATCGAACATTTGCATTCTGGAATAAAACAAGCGGGGTTCATCATGCTCTCCTATCTCAATCAACCCTAGTTACATAGCACAACGGGGTCATTCGCCAACGAAATATCCCATTGTCAAACTGTAGTTTGAAAATTTCTTGGTCCCGTAGCACCCTATGATGTTCTTTCGAAGAATAAATTGCTATCATAGTCCTTTTGCAAACCTGTTTATTGTCACTTATACTTTCTCGAATGCTTTTTATCATAGAACGGATAGTGATTTATCATACTCTGTATCATGATGAATATCTACATGAAAGGACATTTCCGATGATTATTTAAATGCCCCCTATTAAGACGACATCTATTAAGCGATATCTGCTTAATAGATGTCGTCAGCAAACAAGAGAGAAACAAGGTTGGTTCCTACATTTCCACCTCCTCTGAGATAGAAAGCCCGCTTATTGGTCATTTCAAAGTTATGGATAATTTATTTGTACGAGGTGGGTTTTTTGAGGATCCTTTACGAGCTTATTTCAAGAGATCAAGATTGAGTTTTAATTGTGTCCACCATATAAATAAGAGTGAATAAAATAGGCTGATTATAATTAAAATCATAAAAGTACCTTAAACCAAGGTCAATAAACTGAAAAATGGATATTATATTTTAACAGTGTTTCAAAATATTGCATGCTTCTAAAATACATAATGGAGAATTAAATTTAAATCAGCCTAATATTTTCTACACGCAGTGATTCCTTTTAGCAAAGCGTTTCTATGATTAATTCTGATATCCTATAGTCGTTTCCTTCATAAAATGAGTATTTGAATCATCAAGTATAAATAACAAGTAGACCCATTACAAAATTTGCGCTTACTTTTTATTCTTTCTTTCGTGTTAATCACGCAGTTAAGTAATTCAACGGTTTTATATAGCACTCTACATTCTGATTACCATATAAAACTCTAATCCAAACAAAGATATATCATATGCCATATACTGTATCTATAAAATTATGCTGCTCTCACAATATATATAAAGTATATTCTAAATGACAGGATTCAAACTTTGGCTTTGGGGCTAAATAATTCATGGTTACAAGAGAAGCATGCTTTACGTGATCACATGGCTTGCTGAATAAATGCCGTTGGGTTCGTACATCGAAAGGCACCAATCGGTGAATAGGTAGGTATTCTGCTGTAAAGTGATTAAACCGATAAATACTTTTACCATTGCACTACTTTATTGGTACCAACCAAGATAGGACTTGTTAAACAAACGTGGTTCTACATTTGATGAGGTAAGAGGGTTGAGATCGTGACCCCATCTGTTTTTCGGCCTTTAGCGGATAAATATAGTCTAGCCTTCTGCTGGGTCCAATTGTCATAAGAAGAAACTAAATTGAATTATATGATGCTCCCAGGAAAAGTGACGATTTTAATCACCATAGAAGCTTTACTATACTTTATTTAACCCAAGTAAGTAACCCATCCAAAAGCACCTCTCATTTCCGCTTTGGGTGCCGATATTGTTAGATTACGAATTGTGAAATATAAATTCGGAATCCAATGCATTATTTTTTTTTTGGATATAAATATACATTGGTCCCAGCAAGTTTACGTTCTTTGTAAAAAAAAAAAGGATCAAAATATTCAACAATGATTTTGAACGCTATTCTTCCTTTTTGCGCTATTATTTCACTACTACTGTCTGTTACGGAAGCCCAAAGCTCAATGGCAATGATGCCATCGAGGGTAGGAGATAGAATAGATCAAGGCAGAATGGGGCGTGTAGTGAATGGACCAGAACTCTCCGATTGTGATAAAAATGAAAATTTGGATGCCGTAAAAGATGCAAGTGGAATCGTAAGCGGGCAATTCATTAAGAATTCCGCAGAGGACGTCTTGAAAACAAGTTCAGCCAAAAGAGCTGCTAAGGTGAGCATAGTAGATATATTTTCATCTTCGCATTATTTCCTTAGATTTAGTCTGATATGAACAATATTCTTCACTTTATCCTTAGAAAAATATTAAAGATAATTCCAATAGAAGTAAAAATAGAACAGTTAGCCAGTCAAAAGATTCTCGTGGTTCCCGCCCAGAAACATTAAATAGTGTTGATGGAAGTAAATGTAATGCCGGTACACGACGTTTTGTATTCAAAGAGCCGAGTGGTCGCGCCTGTACAGTTAGCATTGTTGGGGGGAGAGGAGAAGATTTTCAGGGCAAAAATAGTATCAGGACAATAGGTGAATTTACGGTCCAAAATCGACTTCGCCCTCTTCCCGACGAAAACGAGTGTGCCTTTCAAGCTTCGGAGAACCAGATTGAAAGCCTGAAGAAAACAATAGAGGAGAACCTTTTGGCTTCTGAGTTATCCTGTAATGGTACCAACGCTAGCAATGATGCAAACACCAATATCTCCGTCAATGGTACTTCCTCTACTAAAGTTCAGGATGAGCGCATAGTCTTTCCAGATGATCCTCGTGTCGATAACAATGACGACGGTCCAACTCCGTCTACTCAATCCGATAGAAATTCTACCACGTCGAGTGGCCAAGACGATCGCATTGTATTTTCAGACGATACTGATGTCGGAAAGAATGATACGGATCCTCAGGTGTCTGAAGCTAATTCACATTCGGTATCCATCAAAGTCTTTGTGCACCGGAATTCACTTGCTGGTCAGAGTGAAGATAAAATCAGAGGTGTCATTCTTTCAGAGTTTGATAAACTGGTTAATCAAGCATTTAGCCGTGAAGCCACTCTCGGCTTAAAAAGACTCTCTTTCAATCCAGAAGTGGAATTCCTCTCCGAATCTCAGTTCCCTGCTCAAGGAAAGAACTTGAACCAAGTTCTCTCTTCCTTTCCGGAATTCCTCAATAAAAACCCTGGGAGAGTGGGTCGAGGAGAAATGACCATCATTGTTTCTAAGGGCAGCAATGGAGATGTAAGTGGGTTAAGTCCGGTTGGCGGTCGACTACGAAAATGTGCTGGAAATCAGTTTGGAGGTGTCGTGGCTGTTAATCCTAATCCCTGGGTTGGAAACAATGGGTTTGGCCACATTACAAGACATGAGCTAGGGCATTATTTCGGAGGTAAGTACTGTAGTTAGAAACAGCTTGAAAGTATGTTTCAAAATCAAGTATTAATGTATGACTTGCTCTTCTCTCCCAAAAGCCCCACATGATGCAGAAGATGCTGCCAAAAGCTGCCCCCAAACTGGCGACATTATGGGCGGTAACTCATTGACCAAGAACACTTGGTCATCTTGCAGTTCAAAGCTCATTCAACAGCATATTGGAAAGCTCGAATCACAGAATTGCTTTAGCAGATGAGTTTCTTTTAGGAGCAATAAAAGCTTCATATAATATTAGGTTGAATGTTGTGTAATATTTGATATTGAGTAACAACTAAAGTAATTCTATTTTATCTCTTTGCGAATAAAGATATATTTTTGTGATCAAGAGGTAGACGATATTGAAATACATGGCTAAGGCCGATATCCTTGAGAGAGATGAAAGTGTGGAATCTACCAAGGAGATCTAGTTGATTTTACAAATGCATGTGTAGAGAGATATTAGCCGGTCCTCCAAGGAAAATCTTATAGAAACCTTTGCGAAGACATCAAGCTACACTGTAGATATTGAAAGGAAGGTATAAGAAATGTCGCGAGATATCTCCTGGCCCAAGATTCATAAATTAAGTTTCCGAGTGCTGAATAAAATAACAATTTAAAAAAACGTAGAAAATACATTTGCTATTTATTAAATCACCCTTGTGATTCCAACTTTCTAAGCTTCTGTTGAATGAGCATTGCACTGGGCTCATCGCTCCACATATCCTTCAATATAAACTCTCGGGCCCAATCATTAAGCCACGACTTGTATTGGAGGGATGTGACGGTAGAGTTTCGGAGATGATTAAACCCTATTTATGTTGGATGCCCCACTTGGGCGATCGCCAATCAATGCCCGCTCGAGAACACCCCTGAAAGCACATTGGCCCAATTCTTGCTCTTAGGCAGTTCCGTAGGCCTTACCCTTTGCATGTGCGAATAAGACTATGGCTGGGCCACCATGATTTCGGGTTCATAGAGAAAAAATGTCCGATTCATTTTTAATTCCAGAAAATTGGCAACGTATCTTAGAAAATTTTTTTTCAAAAATTCTTTGCAGGAGGGTGGCTTATTACTCTTCATGATTCCATAGTGTACGTCACCATGAATTTTCCTCTTATTAGATAATAGTGATATATTAAGGAGTCAAAAGGAGGACGAAATTAATTTATTTCGAGGATAAATTTCAATGCTAGTGGATAATTGAAAGTTGAATTGCTTTGTTATCAATGAGTCCTGTTGCATGCTGTTGCTTACCGATCTGTATAAAGTAAGTGAAAGTAAAGTAAGAATAGTGTAGGCAACAATGAGGCGCCAGTTTAGACTCTATCGACAGCTTCACCGGAGACTATCTCCAGGGTAATGGATCTG
>NW_027192221.1:272267-273314 GCF_041956535.1 Calcarisporiella thermophila
TCTGCATGATGATACTTCGAGAATTATGGTCGAGTAACCACCGTTTGGGGAACTCTTTCCAATTATAAACGACGCTAGAAAGAACAATCAGAAATCGTTATTCCTGTAGATTCATTTCGTCAACTCATTCTTCGACAGCAATTTAACAGAAAAAAATGGGCGTAATAAGACATGGAGACAACGTTTTGATATATACTTCTGCGTTCCGAAATTATTTCAGAAAGGAGCCCAAAGTCAGAAACTTGATTACTGTGTGTAGAATTTAGGTACACTATCGCATACAAACTCAAGCACTGCAATTCAATTCATCAGAAAATTGCGGAATCATATTCAGCACATTGCGGAGATTCCAACATCTAGTATCTCTAATATTTGAACATTATGTTGTAGAAGAGGGGCTCACGTTTGTTTTTTGTGAATGACAAAGCATGCAATAGATAAAGAATGATCGATGATTGAATCATGAGCCAGAGAAAGAGAGAAAAGTATTATTAATACACTCTTAAACTGTTTCATTGTCTGCCTTTGAATGCTTTGCCATTAGAGAGCACAAGTGAAAGAGTACTGGATTGTTGCGTAAGGCTACTAAAATTCATAGGTATAAAATGCCACCCATCACTAATCGATCTATCAAAGTTAAAGGTTTTGTTAATTTTCTATGCAATTATTAACAAAGTAAACGGATATAAGCACTACTGCGGCGGTAAAGGGGAAACTCTGACGTCAATAAGTTCCATACAAAAAGGTTTCATATTCATATCTACATACTAAGCTGGACAAAATTGCCAACATGTTTTGAAAATCTTTAATCATTTGCGCTTATCTACTGAAAGAATGAAGAAATAGAGTATGAGGGAGAGCGAGGAGAGGTAGAGTAAAGGACTTTTGCAATTTACACTGCAGTATTAGAGTACATGTACATGATAGTATGGGTGATTTATTAACCTATTGCTCATTATGCCTAAAAATTTCTTGGAAACTATGATGCTGCCACCCTAGAATTGAAATGGAACCGAGTTATTTTACAGAAGATCCAAAGATTGGAGA
>NW_027192221.1:279364-282042 GCF_041956535.1 Calcarisporiella thermophila
GAAGCAATTTTCCCGAGCTACCATGGATGGTAGAGGTGAACACGGAAAAGGAAAGATAGTGTCATTTCGATCCATGCGAGTGGCAAACATGAAAATGAAAAAAAAAGTGGTTGTGACGTTGAAGGAATTATGAGAGAGTAGAAAATCAACAGGGCTATACAGCAGAAGGAATAGAAAGTATATGTATATATCCGGTTCATGTATGTACAGTATGCGTTTATAGGAGGGAACTATAAATAAATAAATATAGAAAAAAAAAATAAAAGTAAAAGTAAAAATAACAGTAGACAAGATCGTGTAGAGGCTAAAAAATAAAAGACGGTGGAGCTAACTTTCGGTACACATCGTTTGTTTCTCACTTTTTCACGCCCTTCTTTTTTCGTCTTTCTCCTAACCCACCCTTATGGGGATCTAGCAATGGTTGAGACCGGCAGTGAGAACCTGGTCGTTTCAATTTGAAGGGCCGACAGTTGGAAAGCACAAGCTCTTTCATGCGATTTTCTGCTAGAGTTTATTGCATGCTTAGAATGGGTACTTTAGGTTTAGGTTACGTCAAGTTAATGACTGGAATCGAATGTGTCACGGGGTGAGGGGGGAATTTTGGAATACAAGGCTTTAACAAGTATTTCCATAGGGTTGAACAAAAATAGTGCTAAGCAAAAGCTTCTTTTATGGATCTCACTATCTTTTTTTGTCGTGAAACGCGCACTTGAGGATACAGTGGTTATGGATTTTGGCTATGTAGAATAAAAATAAAAATAAAAAGACTACGACACCTAGTATACCCACGTTGTCCCCAACCGCAGTACTGACTAGGCTTGTGGCGACTTAACTTCGGAGATCGGACGGGATCCGGTGCTTTCCACCAAAGATGGCCGTAACCTGGAGTGTAATTTCACCGGCCGCTTACCTATTCAAGCTGCTTTCCTCGGGCGTACACCGAGAAATCTAAAACCGAAGTATATCAATGTTCTTTATTAAGAACGAAAATGGATACTTTTAAATAAAGATCCTTTTATTGCCAAAAAAAAAAAACCGAGAAATCTAAAACCGAAGTATATCAATGTCCTTTATTAAGAATGAAAATGGATGCTTTTAAATAAAGATCCTCTTATTGCCAAAAAAAAACCAAGTGCCAAAAACCTCGAAGCACCATGTTCGAAAATACAAAAGGGTTACCGCACCTAGTATTCCCGCGTTGTCCCCAACCGCAGTACTGACTAGGCTTGTAGTGACTTAACTTCGGAGATCAGACGGGATCCGGTGCTTTCCACCAAAGATGGCCGTAACCTGGAGTGTAATTTCACCGGCCGCTTACTTATTCAAGCCGCTTTCCTCGGGCGTACACCGAGAAATCTAAAGCCGAAGAGAAAAATCAGAGACTGATATAAAACGGGTACGGTCCCTGATAAGAGCTTGCATACATAGCGTAGTCTTAAGACTTAATTGCCAGTGTGCTTGCGAACCAATTTTGCTTGCCTTTAAAAGCGAACCGTTGCCTTTCATACGTAATGAAACTAACACTCGCTTTAACTGCGCTAGCGCTTTGCCTGGTAAACCCCACGGATGCGTGGAGTGCGACCGTCCATGACAGCTGCACGGTTCTCCAGAACTCTCCGGTATGCCATTCGAACGTGGTAGTTGATTTCGAAGGTCCAGAAGGTACAAATTGCCGAGGATATTCGGGCGACTTTGCATGTTTTGGTAAGCGCGACATTTGTTGCGGTATCTACTGCTATACGTTCGAATGTACCGTAAAGAGGGAGAACCAAGGTTGGGGCTCAAAGGACGGACACTGGGCACAGGCTCCGCGCAGATGGAAGATCAGCGGTGACAGCAGGGCAGCACTGACGGGAGGACAACTACCAGAGGTGCCGACTAATGCAACTAGCAAAGGCAAATCCAAACGGCAAATTTGGGGTGTGTACCGACAGACCTGGAAGTACGACTACAATGATTGAAGTAGCCGGAACACCGCAACGGGCCTGTAACAGGATTAACTCAGCTCATTATGTTACCGAGATAAAGTTAATATCCTTTACTATTTTTGATAGTTAGTCGTTTTATTGTGTTTATGAGATATATCTTAAGTTTAGTCATGTGAAAACCATATTGAGTTATTTGTGATTTCTTATTTATATACGAGTCCATTCGCTTATGGATCCTCACCGATCTTCTATTTTCATAAAGGTGAGGATACCCCTTTTTATTTATTATTAAACTGCCCTCGGAAGGTGATCGAATGTTTGTGTATTTTAAAATTGATTTTCCATTTCTCCCCCAAAAAGAATTGTAAAAAAAGGGCATTACGTAGTGTCGATGACTTTATCTCTGCTTTACATGTTTCACTACATGGTTTCTGTAACAAGTACAATAACTAATATATGTTTAATTTATCGACAATCGATCTCGGATATTTTAACTTTACGTATAAAACCACTTGTAGAACTTAATTACGTCTTCACCGAATCTTTAACCGAATTTTTTACGAATTGACTTTACGTCTTTTTACGAACTTATTTTAGTGTAATAAACATTAGTATATGTCGAACCCTACTTGTGCTTATTACACGTGGTAGCGACGAAAGGTTTTCTTTATTTTACTTTTATCTTTTCGAACCGAACTCGAATCAAAATCGAATAATGGATAACAACAATAATTACGAAGAATCGATCAG